>NW_020954569.1:79522526-79691252 GCF_900497805.2 Vombatus ursinus | reverse complement strand
ATGAATGAATGAATGAATGAATGAATGAATGAATGAATGAATGAATGAAAAGTATTTAAGTACTTACTATGTGCAGATCATTGTGCTAAGAGTTCTGGAGATACAGATAGAACAGCAAGACAGTCCCTGCTCTCAAGAAGTTTGCATTTAAAGGAAAGCTAAGTGTCAAAGTGGATAGAGCACTGACCCTGGTGTCAAGAGGACCTGAGTTCAAATCTGATCTCAGGCCAGACACTTGACACTTACTAGCTGTGTGACCCTGTGCAAGTCACTTAACCCCAATTGCCTTGCCCCCCCCAAAAAGTTTTCATTCTAATGGGGAAAGAACACATGTAGTTTTCAGCTGCAAATTAGATGAAAAGATCACATGGTCCTTAGGATGCAGCAGCAAAGTAGATGGTAATGCAATCTTTTTAATATTATTTTCACTTATATTCTTATCTGTTTCTGACATTGAACCATTTGATAGTGCCAAGGACTTTGGTGTCAAAACTTTTCTTTTCTGGGACTTCTGTCGCTGTGGTGGCTGAGGAGGCAGGGGCCATAGCACCCATGAAAGCAGTTGCCAGGTCTTATTCCACAGTAGTCTGAGGGCAGGTTTTGATTGAGGTGCCTTCAGTCACTCCTTCAGGACATCTTGCTGCTTCAGCTATCTTGGTCCTCCTGACCCTGACAGCTGTCAGGGTGTTAATGGAGATGCCTGGCTCCTCCTCCCCAGGGATTGTCCTGGGATGATGGCTGTGTGGGCTGGGCTGGAAGGAGGCCAGTCTAACCAGGAGAGTGCTGCTGTTCCTGGGGCTCTGGGCCATACATGACAGGAGGTGGCAGTTAGTCCCAGTTGGTGTGTGGTGACAGGGAAAGTGGACCCCTTCTCCACAGTGATTTTACCCCTCAATCTAGCTCAGGGGTTCTTAACCTTTTTTGTATTGTGGGACTCTAACAAAGTCTATGGACATCTTCTTACAATAATGGGGTTTTAAAAAATTAATAATTGAGAAAATGTTCAATTTAATTTAGAGATGAATAAAAATTAAGGTATAATTTTTTTTCTCATCTAAGTTCATGGCCTCTTTGAAATATCTCCATGACCCTAGTCCATGTACTGCATGTTAAGAACTCTTGATCCAGATAATATCTGAAGTGCCTTTTGGCTCTAAAGTTTCACTAATTCATGAAAATTTCTTAAGTGCATCATTTCTCAAGTGCAAGCACTGTGCTAGGTGCTAGAGGAAGCAGAAGGTTTAGCTAATCTCTAGTCCAGGGGGGTGAAGAACCTGTGGCCTCGAGGCCCATGTGGCCCTCTATGTCCTTGGGAGCAGCCTTTTGACTGAGTCCAAGTTTTACAGAACAAGTTCTTTTGTTAAGGGGATTTGTTCTGTGAAGTTCGGATCCAATCAAAGAGATGCACTTGAGGACCTAGAGGCCACAGGTTCCCCATCCCTGGAATCCCTGCCATCCTATAACATATAATCTGATAGGAAAAAAAGACCAAAATACATATAACTTTAATATGGAATATCAAATATAAAGCAGATCAGAAATCTGTAGAACACAATACTTTGTCCTGGCTGAAACATGAAATGCAGCCTCTAGGAAAGCTGTTATCTCACAGTGACACTTCTAATACAGGAAGTATTAAGGAGTTAAGGGCTGTGGTTTATTCAGAGATTTAAGTATGAATAAAAATAGGACTTTGCTTCCCCTTTGCAGGAAAGGAAAGGTGATTTATGTTCATTTTGAGTTGTCACAATGGGATAATCAGATCAGTCATTTTTGGCCTTCTGTGTTCCAACAAGGAAAGCTAAATTTGTCTTGAACTTCAATAAAAATGTAATGTTTGCAAAAAGAAACAGAAACCACCAAAGTGCAATGTGTGGGGTTAGAAGGGAAATCTGTTAATGGTCCCTAATGAGAATTTCAGCCATCACTTAAATAAACAAAGTTAATAATAGAAACAGTTTCACTGGCTTAATCCACCAGTTTGCTGACTGTTGGTAAACACTAGCCAGTTGACAGACTTCAGCAGTGGTAGGTAGGTATTTAACTAGGAATAAAACAAGGAGCATGAAATTTTTGAGGGAAGGCAAACATGCATGTATGTATATATGCATATATTCCAACATGCATGCAAATATAAACATATACCAGTGAGGAAAGGAAAGCAGTCAGTTGCATTGGGGTTGATAAATACATGTCATATTCTGTTCTTCCAAGTTCACAAAGAAACTAATTTTCAAATTGCATGTTAATGATTAGAGAATCATAACTTCAGCTGTCACTCAGCTTATCAAATTATATATCTTTCCACATTTGCTCCAACTCAATGGGTGAAGGGAGGATGCCTCAGGTGTGAATGAGCCGGTATGGTTTAATGGTAGGAGCACTGGCATTAGAGTTGAGGACGTGGGTCTACATTGTGATAGACGTGCTACTTACCACCTTTGTCATCTTAGGCAAGTTACTTAATCTCTCTGGGCCTCAGTTTTCTCATCTGTAAAAGAGGGAGGTGAATGGTACTAGATGATCTCTAAGATTCCTTTCAACTCCAAATGACCTAGTGAATAAAACATCCAACTGAGATAATTTCATGAGATATTTAGAAGTTCCATTGTCAAGTACATTTCTTTTTTTTAATTTTTTTTTTAAGGTGAGGCAATTGAGGTTAAGTGACTTGCTTAGTAAGTCACACAGCTAGTAAGTATCATGTGTCTGAGGCTGGATTTGAACTCAGGTCCTCCTGACTCCAAGGCCAGTGCTCTATCCACTGCAATACCTAGCTGCCCCTGTCATGTGCATTTCTAATAGAGGTCTGTGCTATTTTTAAAAAAATTATCTATGGCAGAAGAAATAAACAAAAGAGGAAAAAGAAGCTTTGGCATAATGCTGTCTTTGAGGTTCTCCTATATAGCTCTTAACATGGTGTTCTGCACACAGTAGGTGCTTAACAAATGTTTGTTTAATGAACAAATGGCTGAGTGAAAACACCTCTTTTCCATGAAGTCTTTTTGTTGCTTCAATAATAAAAGTCCTTTGGATCAATCCAAAGACATATTCACCTTATAATGGATTCTATTCTTTACTAAACAACATTCTAACGTGGACATTCAAGAAATATCATAAGGAATAATTTATTTTAAAGTGTTCCAGTAGATCTCGCGCTAATCCTTGCATAAGTAACATTGTGAAGGCTACTTCTGGAAGTAGTGATAACTGATATCTGTGTATGGTTTACAAAGAACTTTCACATACAGACTCATTTGATCCTCACAACAACCTCCAAGGCAGACAGGTATGTTAATAGCTTTTGACAGATAAGGAAACAGAGGGTTAGAGAGAATAGGCCACTTGCCTAAAGTCACATATGGCATGTGTCCAAGGCTACAATCTTTTGACTTCACCCAACACTCTTTCTACCAAATGGTTCTGCCTCTAACACCAACCATCTGATCCTTGTGGTCACAAATGAATGCTAGCCATTAGTACAAGTAAACCCGGGGCTGGCAGAGACAACAATACCCCATACTCTAGAGAGTTAAGAGTACCACCATAAAAGGTGGCACAAACAGCAGTCTAATTAAGCAACTGTGATCCTAGCATGGCTACCCCATGTGGGTAGTGGGGAAAACCAGCTAAGAAAAACTGGAGCTGGTTTACAAGTGACGTACATGGTCATTTATCTTTTAGACAGTGGTCTTTGTCTTGCCAACTCCTCAAAGATAAATTGGAGCCATGAACTCAGCCGGCTGCTCAGAGATCAACCATTCTCCAGCACAAGCCTTTTGACATGATGAGGTGTGATTGCCAAAGGATAATTCCAGAGGAAACAAGACAAGAGAAAGGATAGTTTGGTACATTTTGCAAGGCCCACAGGGATGTAGGCTGAGTCAGGGATAAAAAGTCCAGGGAATGGCTTATTTTGTTATTGCCTCTATCCCACAGAAGAGGCAGCAGGCTCTCCATTCCCTATCATGAGATAGCCCTATTCTTGAACCATTGAATGGTTCAAGGGGCCAAACAACAACCCAGTTTGACTCAAGAATTAATTGAGCAGTTTGTGCCCAGAACTGTGCTAAATGTTCTAAGCATAGAAAGAAATGTGATTAGATCTTGCACTCAGGGAGTTTATAATCTCAATGGAAGAATAATAAAAATTCAATTCATTTTAATCAATACTAACCAAGAAATATTATATATGAAACATGTAGTAATAATAAAAACAGTTTATTTTTATATACTCATTTTAAGATTTACAAAATATTTTACATACATTTCTTCATTTTATCCTCAAAAAAATTCTAAGGAGATATCATTATTCCCCTTTTACAAATGTGAAAGTATAGGTAAATGAGTTGTATATGGTCACATATCCAATAAGTAAGGGAAATGGGATTTGAATCTGGGCCTCTCCTGAATCCAAGTTCCTACAGCTTCCTACTGTATTATGCTGCCCCTAAAATCCAAGATAAAATCACAAGAAATAATTAAATAACAACCAAAGGTAGTAGTTAACTAAGGACTCAAATGACTGTAAGTTTAACAAGAGGACAGAGGAGGAAGAGTTCAGTATGTGTAGCCTGCTAGCTTGATGGCTTCAAATTCCTATCTCAAGTATGCTGTTAGCTAGCTGGTTGATTTGGGAGCACTTGCTGAACATTTCTGCAACTTGGTCATTTCATCTGCAAGTATCATAGTTCCCATCTGTAAAATGGGCCACCAGCTAGTCAATGCCAACCTGCTTCTCTGGCTTGGGAAAAAATGATTTCCAAGTGACTCTGAGGTCCTTTGCCAAATGCAAAGTTAAATTTTAATATTAAATTTTGGATGTGGATATTAATGGCATGATTGATTAGACCCATGAAATGGAAGAAACCTAGGAGAATGTTGCTATACCTTCCCTCCTAAACGCTTTGCCTCCTTGCACACTTTATAGTTATTGCAGGGAATGGATCCAGGGATGGGCCAGCAGCACTTAACCAAACCAAGCCTCTAACATCCAACCTTTACTTGCTAAAAGCACAGTGGAATTGAAAGTAGCCAGAAAATAATTATCCTGCTGAGGTCAGCCAGGAAACTGAGGTTAACACTCACTGTGTCACCCAATGAATATGACAATGCAGTCGATTTTGCAAGGGTGAATAGGAGGGCGTCGTAGGAGAGGGGTGGAGAAAGAGTATCTGAGAGATTTTCCTGAAGAAAAGAGTCAGCTAGTCTCTGGCACCCAGAGCCTTGACTGCAGAATTTATAATCATAAGATGTTAGAAATGGGAGGAAACACTCTGAGCCCATCTGGCACAGGAGTTTGTATTTTGTGTGTTTGTCAGTCCAATGAAGCCTACAAACTCCTTCACAGAATATTTTTAAATGCATAAAATAAAATACACAGAATTATGAAGGAATTCAATTATATTTAAATACAGTTTTCAAAATACAAAAAACAAAGTAATGGACTCCAGGTTCAGAACCCCTGATGACACAGTCCCTTTATTTTACAGGTGATGGAAGTGAGACATTAGATAGGGGAAGGGATGTAACCTATTAGTAAGTGATAGAAGTCAGACTGGCACGGTGCAATAGAAAGAATGGTGGACTTTTACCATCAGTGAGCCTGAATCCTGTCTTTACCTCATAGTACTTGTGTGATTTGGGGCAAGACACTTTGCCTGTCTGAGCCTCATCTATCAAATGAGAAGGGTTGGATTAAATGACCTCTACAGTTGCTCCCAGCTCTACGTCTATGAGTGTAGAACCCAAGTCTTCCAATTCCCAGGCTAGTGCTCTTTCCACTCTACCCTGTCAAAGAATCCCTTATTCTTCATATTTGTTTCTTTCACCAGGAAGCAAGTAAAGATAGAATTTAGTGCTTTCAGGTGACACTATTCCCCTAGCCCCACCTCTGTTAATAGGACGTGTGTTTTAAGTCTTTGTTTTCCCGTAGTGGAGAAAGAATTCACCAGATTAATCTACATATTCTCTTTCTGTCATTCTTGAGACCAAAGTTACACATTTGCAGAATGGCTGACCGGGGTGAGGAGGCCAGCCTATGGCCATGAATTTGAGCACAGGTTTATCATTAAATGACCCCTGAGCTTGACCCCAATTTTCTAAAGGTCCGGTTAGAGTTTACTTTGTGTGGGGGAAACTGGGTGGTGCAGTGGATAGAGCACCAGCCCTGGAGTCAGGAGGACCTAAGTTCAAATCCAGTCTCAGACCAGACATGACACTTACTAGCTGTGTGCCCCTGGGCAAGTTACTTAACTCCAATTGCCTCACAAAGAAAGAGGGGCAGTTAGGTGGCACAGTGGATAGAGCTCTAGTCTTGGAGTCAGGAGGACCTGAGTTCAAATCAGGCCTCAGACACTTGACACTTATGAGCTATGTGACCCTGGGCAAGTCACTTAACCCTGATTGCCTCACCAAAAAGCAAAAAAAAAAAAAGAATTTACTTTGCACTAACTTCTTCATAACAAGTTATGACAGCCTTATGTGACAGCCTGACATGCAAACATTTATTATATTCAGAGTCATGTTCATAATAGAGGTGTTTAATGTAAATATGGTTAGCTTACCGTTCATGAATCTCAAGTTTATTCCACTGGTAGGATAGTATATTTCCATGAGCAAAGGAAACAGTCAGCTTGTAAAAAGATATCACAAGAACATTACACTCAAAAAGATCCCTTGTGGGTGGAGAATAATAATACCAGTAGTAATTCTCAGAATCATGTTTCATAATGAAAATGTTGAATGTAAACATTGCAGAACTTGATGCCAAAAATAAACAATAGAAAGATAGAAGTGTCTTTCACCACAGTGAAAGTCTTTTGGCAGCAGAAAATTCACAGTCCTACCTACATGTTATTCAAACTTAATAATGTTTGCCCTAGTATTCCGTCTATGGATCAACAGATGCATTTACTATCTTTGATACTTTTCCCTGGAGTCTATGCAAGACCTCCTGGCTATCTTTTGATTGTGTTTCCATGTTGTTTTACTGTAGAGATCAATTCCCCAATGTGTAGTGTTGTACATAGTATATTTGAAATAGCGGCCGGGAGATGAGTTCTAGATTTATCGTGTGTAGCATCTTTCCTGTGGATTGCATCACAAGTCTCCTAGAACTTTAGTGTGAAATTTAAGGCAAAGACAAAGAGAGAAGTAGATAATCTGAACAAGAAAATGGAAAATGAAAAGTGACTACCCTAAAATGGTTATCCTGTTTTTGGCCAATACTACAGAGAAAGCACCCAATGCTTAAAATAACAGATTGTATCTCAGTAATTCCATGTCCAAAAGTCACCAAAAGACTTGCCCTGTTTCCTGGCCACTTTTTCACAATGATACTTGCTATAGCTAAAAATGTAAGGCTCCTCTGAACCAAGCACATATGCCCATAGTTACCTACTTAGATTCCAAGGTGGCTTTGGAGGCTTAAGGGATCTTGAAGGTCTGGATATGGTCTAGGGTGAGTCCCTCTCCCAGCCTGCACCAGATCCTGGCCCAGGGGACTCCAATATCTTTCAGTCAGGTCCAGTCCAGTTTCTCAGGGCATGTGTAGGAAAGTTAATCAGTTTCAGAGAGCTGATTTTATCACTATCTTGGAACTATCTCCTAGTCTAGAGTTCATCACTGCCCTCCCTCCCCCCACCTGAGAAGCCCCTAGGGGACTTGGAACTCACTGTCTGGAGTCTTCTCCCTGGAGGACCTCTGACCCTCAGACTTCACATGTCCAAGTTGGTCTAGCAGATCTGTGTTCAGTGGAGCTCATGTGACAATCTTTCTCACCTTTATATTACCTGATTTGTGCCACCGAAAGGTAGTTTGGAGCATTTATAACCAGTTCCATTTTCATAAAAAATAAGGCATTCTATTGATGACTAGCCATAATGTGACAGAATATTGTGGATGGAATATATAGCCACATAGTTGTTGTAATTTAAGAGGTTGACTTATCAAAAATGTCTTCCTCACTGGCCTCATGGTCACAGATCCCCCTGGAATTCTCGCTCTTAATTATTCTAAGTAGCGAATAATAATAATACTAACAATCCTATAGCACTTTAAGGTTGGCAAAGCACTCTACAAATATTCTTATTTCATCCTTGCAACAACTGGGAGATAGGTGCTATCGTTATCCCCATTTTATAGATGAGAAAACTGAAGTAGATTAAGTAACTTAACCAGGGTCACTTAGCTAGTGTTTGAGATAGGATTTAAACTCAGGTCTTCCTACCTCCAAGTCCAGTGCTATATCCATTGAGCCAACCAGCCTCCTCTGAGTGTTTAACTCCTTTGGGTTACATGTTAGGGTCTGTGGCAAACTGCATATAAAAGTCTTTAGAAAATCCTAACACACCTATAAATTTGAGGAACTTAGGTTCTAGATAGGATAAGAACTGTTGATAGTGTGGCAAAGCACATCTATTAAAGTTTAAAGTAACTACTTTACAGACTGTTTCCTCTATTCTCTGTCACGTGAAAAACAAAGGCTACCATAATTTGGGTCAAAAGGAATTAAAGTCTGTCTCAGTTATTAGCATAAAATTCAACTTTCTTTTAAAAGCTGTAAAGGGAATTTGGAATTTGAATTTTTGACAGATTACTTCCGTCGTACATAGGACCCAAGTTACTTTAATACACAGAAAGATTTGTGATTTCGTTGATTGTGGGTGGGCCAGCTCTCTATTGATGAAAATTGTTAGCCTTTGTTTTTCAAGACTGATGATGGCCAAAAAGTCACCAGGCAGCCTGTCTTCTGGCTATGAACCTCTCTGAATTTGAGGTTGATCCTCAGGTGATAGGTAACTGAGGGCCTATCACCACACCCAACCACAAAGGCTTTCCAGGTTGGAGTACTCTGCTTGTGCTCCATTGATGGCTCAGTATAACATGTTGCAACATGGGAATGGTGGATTTGGAGTCACAAAACCTTGGTTCAAATGTGTGACCTTGGCAAGTCTCAACTTCCTTGGGTCTCAGTTTCCACATCTTTAAAGTGAGGAGGTTGAAGTAATGTGACACAGTGGAAAGAACAATGAAGTTGGAGTCAGAGAACCTGGGGTTCAAATTCTTGCACTGACACATTACATTTATAATCTTGGTAAGTCACTTAATCTCTTTGGGCCTCAGTTTTCTCATCTATAAAATGGAGAGGTTGGACAAGATGACCTTTGAGGTCCCTTCTTGGTCTAAACACATGATCTAAATTAATGCTTAACATTTGAGAATCCAGGGTGACCTCTAACTCTGAGGAGATATTGAAAGAATACTTTGGTGAATGACGGGCTGAGCTATTAAAGCTTTAAAGTTTAAACATTGCACAAAGGCTTTATGAACCTCATTTATTTTCTGGAAAGAGTTCATGCTATTCCCTGCCATCAAGTCAATCCAGTTCAGTGAACACCTGTTAAGCACCTACTATGTGTAAGACACTATGCTAGTCTCTGGAGATAAAATGACAATAATTTTATAGTCACTGTCCTCAAGGACCTTATGTTTTACTGAAGGGGGTTGCAACAAGTACACTTACAAGTAAATACAAGATATACATTATAAATCATATACTATCATATATATTATGTTATTTATTATATTTAATATAATAATATTATATGTAATATAATAATATAATATAAAATATAATACAAGTGATATGATAATGTAATATGTAATATAATGATATAATATGTAATATAATAAAAGCACAGATTATTCTAATTAGTAATATCTACTGCTTGAATTAATTTCTCACATAAACCATAGAAGGAAGTAGAACCCTAAAGAAATAAGTTATAGGACATGTGAGCAGTGATGAAATATGGCAAGGAGGAGAATGTCTAGAGCATGGGATACTAGCTTGTCCAGTGGAATATAAGTATGGAGTGGACCTTATGGATAGAAAGCATCAAGAGTCTTCCAGGTTAAGGGTGAAAGGAAGGGAGGATACTACAAAGTAAAGGAAAAGTGAGATTTTACAAATAAATGTCACTTGCTTCACAATATTACCGAAAGTTATTACTGAGTGTTCAGATGTTACTCTAAGCTTCATCACAGGTCCTAGTCCCAGAGAGAATTAGGTTCTGTCAGCTGGCCAATGAGGATAAGTCCCAGAATTCCAGACCTTTTCCAAAAGAGACTTTGGTTCTAGCTTGACTGCACCACTAACTCTGGTGACCTTTAGCTGTGTGATTCTGAGTAAGTCACTCCATCTCTCTGGTACTAAATTTTCTCATTAATTAAAATGAAAAAGTAGGACTAGATGATCCCTAGGGTTCCATCCAGTCTTAGGTTTCTCTGGTTCTTTGCACTGGGAACACAACTGCTTTCACAACAAGCAAGTGTCAAGATCTTACACAAACCCATGAACCTCTCCTTTCTAACAGTGGTACATTACCCTCTTTCCAGATTGCACTGCTTCCGAACAATGCCGCTGACCTGGGCAAGCATATCACTGTTGACAAGTTGTTGGCTTCAAACACCTACCTGCCAGGGCCTCCTGGTCAACCTGGAGGTCAGGGCCCTCCAGGTGAGTGAGAGGAGTGGGAAAGATGAGAGGGTAATGAAAGCCTCTGGGAAACATAGCAAAACTCTCCAGTGGGCAAATCATATTACTTCTTTGTGCCTCAATTTCCAAATTTGTTTGAGGGGTTTATAACAGCTAGGGTTCTTTCAGTTCTGGATCTTTACTCCTATGTTTCAGTAAAATGATAGCAGGTTTCATTGCCATCGGCAAGTAAGTCACCAATATATCACCTACTAGTGGTTGATTGGAGGGAGAATACTGAAAGAGCCTGGATGACAGCAAACTGAGCATAAGCTGCTTGCTGAATTCCCAATGTGTAGACTTAAAGAAGTGAGTACTCAAGCCTGGGTCACCAATATCCATCAGCATTTTAGGAGTAAAGAATCACTGCTATACAAGTGGATGAGTTCCCTAAAGATAAATATTTTTCAGAGAAGCCAAATGAAAACATTTGAATAGTCATTTTTCACTGAGTCAGTTGCCTTTAAGATTAATCATTAGACACTAAAGGAAAAGTGGAAGTGTGCCAACTGATTTTTTTTAAAAAATATGAACTTTCTTATTTGTTATTGGACACAGATAGTCCACTAATACTCAGTTCCATTCATTTTTAAAGTAATGGGCATCTACATTATAGTAAGTCCTGTGCTTTGGCAGTGTTAGGGGATGTGAAATAGAAAGTAGCATTTCTGTCCATAAATAACTTACGATTTAATTGAGGAGTTAAGACAGCAATATTTAATAAAAATAAGGTCATTACTACACTGTTGGTAGAGCTGTGAACCAGTCCAACTATTCTGGAAAGCAGTTTAGAAATATGTCCAAAAGGCTATTAAAATGTGTGTACTTTTTGACCCAGCAATACCACTACTAGGTTTGAATCCCAAAAGAGGTCAAAGAAAGAGGAAAAGGACCTATATTTACAAAATTATGTATAACAGCTCTTTTGTGGCAGAAAAGAATTAGAACCTGGGGGGGTGCCCATCAATTTGGGAATGACTGAACAAGTTATGGTATATGAATATGATGGAATATTATTGTGCTATCAAAAATGATGAAGGGGATAATTCCATCAAAATCTGGAGTAGATTTGTATGAACTGATTCAGAGTGAAGTAAGCAGAACCAAGAAAACAATTTATACAATAATGCTGTTAAAAAGATAAATAACTTTGAAAGACAAAGGAACCCTAAACAACACAATGACCAACTACAATTCCAAAGAACTGAAACATGCTATCTACTTCAGAAGAGAACTGATGGACTCAGTGTGTAGATTGAAGCATGTTTTCTTTTTTTTTTTTTTGTAGACATGGCCAGTGTAGTAATTTGTTTTGCTTAACTATACATATTTGTTTTATTTTTCTTGCATTCTCAGTGGAATTGAGAGAGAGAATTCAGAACTGAAAATAAATTTGAATTTTAATGGCGTATACACATAAAGTAGCCAGATATAATTGTGATCAATCAGTCAGTCAATGAGCATTTATTGAATGCTTACTATGTGCCAGGCCATATTCTAAGTGCTGGGGATACAATGAAAATCAAAAAACTCAAAAAACAAAAACAATTCCTGCCCTCAAGGATCTCATGTTCTAACATGGGAGACAACATGACTAGTTACATACAGGATACATATAGTGTAGATGGAAAGTAATCTGAATAAGGAAGATATTAGCATCTGGGAGGGTTGGGGAGAACAGGAAAGGTAGGACTTCAGCTGAGACTTGAAGTCCAGGGAATCTAAGAAGAAGAGATGATAATAGATTTGACACTGGAAGGGAACGTAAGCAGTCATAAAGCACAGTTCCAAATGAGGAAACTGAGTCCCAGAGAGATTAAATTACTTGCCCAAGGACACACAGGTACAAGTGCCAGAGTTTGGATTTCAATACGGATTCTCTGACTCCAAATCTAACATTCTTTCATTCTACCATGAAGTACAAAAATGGATGGTACTAGAGGTCAGAAAAAAGGAGACGTCATCGTATATAGGAATGGTTAGGGCAGGCTTCATGGAAGAAGCAGGGCCTAAGCTGAGCCTTGAAGGATGGATATGATTTGGTAGAGGGAAATGAGTCAGGAAAAAAAGTAGAGGCAGGGACAAACTAATCTTCCTTGATTCTGTCCTAATCCTCTGTTTTTCCTTAAATGTGGTAGGAGCAATTTTTAGTATACATCTTCACAGAATGAGAGTTGGTATTGGCTTTCATCTCCATGTATCTCCCCTAGGTAAGGTCCTATGACCAACCTACTTTCTAGTCTTCTTAGAAAATCTCTTATATGGGCATCTTGCCATTTATTAATGAATATGGTATCTTTTCTTATGAATTTACTTCCATCATAGGCTTCTCTCTTCTCTTCAAACCTTGGGACACTCATGCTTCAGTGGAGGGAGGTCATTTCTGATTTTATATACATATTTACACACACACATATATACATATGTATGTGTATGTATATGTGTGTTATGTATGTATGTGTGTATGGATTTAAAACCATAGCAGGGATGAACTATAGGGCCAAGAGAAAAAATTACCATCTTTCTCCTTCTTGAATTCATGTCCCAACTTTCTGGATTGTTTTCATTTCTGCCCTCTGATTTCTAACTTGGCTTGAGCTGTCCAGAGTACTGGATTTGGATTCTCAAACACACTCCAAAATCTCCACTCGAAACAAAACTGGAAGGGACCCTAAACAGTCATATAGCTCAATTTCATGTGAGAAAACTGAGGCCTAGAGAGATTAAGTGACATACCCAAGTAGCAAATGTCAGAACTGGGATTTCAATACTCTGACTCCAAATTCAATTTCATTCTACCATGCCATATTTGTGATGAAGTGCAGTAATAGCTCTAGAAGACAGAAAAAAGGAGAAACCATTGTATACAGTAATGATCTGAACACATTAAATGTTTGCATAGTTTATGATTGAGTTAAGATTAATCATATGCATTGCACCTATTCACAAAGCTTACTTTTGCTTTTCCATGAATTTCTGGTTTGTCTTAATTCTTTGCTTTTAACATTTTAAAACTTGTTCTTGAGGTTTATTAGGGCAGCTCAAGGGGTAATAAGATTTCTGTATAATTAATTAATTCTTAATTGCTGTTCAATTAATTAATATTGGGGTTCTCCATCTTAAGGTAATTCAATCACAGAATAAACAGATTTATTAAAGCAAAGACCTCAGGTTATCATTAAATATTTGGCAAAGCTCAATTCCTAGGATTAGAAACCAGGCTCTTGTACTCATTGTCCCCCATAGAATTGAAGGGTATGGAGCTCTCCACCCCACACATGTAATTGTAGCTTGGCTGGTAAGGCAGTGCTTCTTGATGAGTTTATTCACTGTGTAAACTCTTGTAAAGCACTGGTCCTGGAGGGGCTGTTGAAGAAATTCTTTGAATCAAAGGAAGAAACTCATCTCCTTCCCAGCCATATACCTGGAAATGGAATTCAAAATCTGGATGAGTGACAAGTTTAAGCCTGTCTATTCTCTGACCTGTGTCTGGCCCTAATTTGACATCTACACAATCTGAAAATTCTAGAATTTTTCTCAGGGACCTGAAAACCACATTCTTTTGCTAGTTGTTACCTAGTATAACCTAAGATGGAAGCATGCTAAAAGGTAGTAAAAGGTAGCTTTAGAGTAAGGGTCATTAGCCTTTTGATGTCATGGACCTATTTGGCAATGTGATAAAGCCTATGGACCCCTCTTCTTAGAAAAATGAGTTTTTTTTAAAAAAAAACATTTTAAATGAATAAAATTAAACATATCAGATTATCAATTAAACCAATTTTGTTAAATTATTGAAGTTATCAATATAATTATCAAAATAAATTTTTTAAAGTTTACAGATCCACAGCTTAAGAACCCCTGCTCTAGAAGAATCAGAATAGAATGCTAGAAGACTTAGCTAGAGAAACAATTGCCTGAAATCGACCTTTGAGGCATAGGAATCTACCTACTCCCAGTGTTCATGTCTCAGGCTGTTAGAATTTACAGGATGTCTTTCAATTACAGGGTCTCCTGGACCAAAAGGAAGCCCTGGATTTCCTGGGGTACCTGGGCCTCCTGGACAACCTGGCCCCAGGGGCTCGATGGGACCCATTGGACCATCTCCTGACCTCTCTCATATTAAGCAAGGCCGGAGAGGCCCTGTGGTTAGTATTTTTTTCCAATCCACTTACTATGGGGATTTCCTTTTTCTGTTTTCATTTCCTTTTCTTTTTAACAGGATTCCTTTGTCTTTTAGGGTCCACCAGGTGCACCAGGAAGAGACGGTTCCAAGGTATGAGCTAAAAGTTCAGTCTTTGCAAGCTCAAAACTTCTTTACCATCAAAACTATAGGTACCAACTGACCCTCAAGCATTGTTTAACATTCTCATTTTCCAAGGGGAGGAGAAAAACTGAGGCACAGAGGTTTTCATTGAAATATGAAAGTTGGGAGGAAAATTAGAAAAATATCTCATGGAGAAAATTGAAAAATCTCAAAGAAAATTCCCCAGTCCTATTTTAAACTCACCCCTATGCAATAATAATAATAATAATAATACATTCTTTTCTCTTTAGCCAAAAACTTTTGCTAGGCTTTTGCATTTTTTAATATATTTGACTCCAGAAACTAGTTGGTAATTTTACTTTAAGAACTATCTGCTCTCTAATATGGGTGGCACTTCATGAAGTGGAGCAGGGAGAGGGATGGAGTGGAGAATCAACGTGAGTTAGTTTTCAAAGTTTGCAAGTAACTCCATAAGTTGCCTGGGGATATGTGTACTCCTTTTGTCAAACCTGGTTTGGAAATATATAGCCTTGGGGGAAATCTGAGACATTGGACCTGGGCAACTGTGTACAAATAAGTGGGTCCCTGGGGCACAGCTGCTGCCTTACATTTGGTTTTAATCATAAAAGTTTGTTATTTGATGTTTTTATATTCTTTTCCTTTCTTATTTTTTAAGTAGAAAGTGAAATAGTAAATACTTGTTCTTGATAGCAATCCTGTTGTTGATTTTTCTAGGGTGAGAGAGGAGCTCCTGGGCCCAAAGGATCTCCAGTAAGTGCATTATTTGTCTGATCTTACCAAGCTAGGACGTTCACTGGAAAGGCTTTTGAATGACCCTTAATCAGTGTAGACTTGGATAAGAATGATGGCCTCCTTGTTTTCTCATTTGGTTCTTCTGAATAGGGTTTTATTACTGTGAAAAGATCTACTGAAGCCAGTGCAGTTGTTTTTCTTTTTTCTTAAATTATGGCTAATCTTGAGGTCAGGCATTCTTAACCTAGAGTCCATGAAATTTTTTTAAAAAGTATTTCAATCAATGAATTCCAGAACAATTGATTTATTTGTAATCCTCTGTATTTTATTTTTTCCACTTAAAATCATTATTCTGAGGAGTCAATAGACTTCACCAGACTACCAAAGGAGGGAGGTGGGGGGCCTGTGGTACAAAAAAGATTAAGAACCCCTGCTTTAGGTAGAAGGCCCTCTCTGGGAGATTTAAAACCCTAGTTTGCTATGCCTCTTATCCAGGTGTTCTGTGAACACTGAGAAGTCTAAAAGAAGAAAAAATCAGAAAAGAAAAAACTTTTTTTTAAAAAAACCACTCAGTCCCAACATCCTATAAACCTAACCACTGCTTTGACCGTATAAAACAAAGATCTCTTTATTGGCATTAAGGAACCTACCTGCTTCTTAATGGTGTTCCTTGGGAACATTCTACAAAGTAAGCTAAATGCATATGACCTCTGCCCTCTGTGAGCTTACAATCTAAAACAGACACCATCACCACCAGAAACAGACTCATCAAAGTTCTAGAAAAAAATTCATAAACTTAACTAATATTTAACAGGCTGCACCTGTAGTGTCTGCTGGAGATTGTTCTTTCCCAGAAGAAAAGGGAAATGTCTGCTTAAACTTTCTCATATCACCAGAGGTGGTGATGACTAAATGGTGTTAAATGGATTTAATGATAAATAAATATTTTAACAATGGAAAGTAATATAATGTGTGCACTATATACAAAACTAGAAATCCTTTGATTCTTTCTTAATTATTAAAAGACTAATTTCTTTTTAATGTGCTCTCATGTTAGTTTTAAATTATTGTCATTTTCCATGTATGTAAAACTGACAACATAATTTTTTATTCTTTAAATTTGCATTTCCATTTGCATGTGAAAACAATTTTTAACATTCATTTTTCAAAATGTTGAGTTCCAAATTCTCTACCTCCCTCTCTTTCTCCCCCTCCCGAAGAAGGCAAGCAACCCCATATTGGTTATATATGTGAAGTCATACGAAATATATTTCCATATTAGCTATGTTGCAAATGAAAACATAAACCAAAAAAAATAGAAAAATAAAATAATAAAAGGTTTTTTTAAAGTACGCTTTGATATGCATTTAGACTCCTTCAGTTCTTTTTCTGGAGATGGATAGCATCTTTCATTATGAGTCCTGGGTAAATTGCCTTCAATTTACTTAGTGTAACTAAGAATAGCTCAGTCATTCACAGAGCAAAATGCCTTTAAAGTAGATTTTAATACTTGTACTCTGGGGAATCTCTTGAGATGATCATTCCAACTCCATCACCATTTTACAAATCAGGAAACAAAGGTGTTAAAGGATTAAATAATCTGCCCAAGGTCACATGTAATTCAAAGGTTTGAGAACCTCTGATTGATTATTGTCATGCCCAGGACAACCCAGCTTGAGCAATAGAATTTAGCAAATGCATTTCCCATGAAGTTAGCAGTTGACATTGAGCAGTAGATCTTAGCAAATTAAACCACTTTTGGACACTTCAGGTATTGACTAGATTTGAGGCTACAATATTCTGACTCTGAGTTCTACTTCTAAATGTATAGGGACCCCCTGGTTCTTTTGATTTCCTCTTGCTGATGATGGCCGACGTCCGAAATGATATCGCAGAACTTCAGGAGAAGGTGTTTGGGCACCGGACTCATTCGTCAGCAGAAGAGTTCCCATTACCTCAGGAATTTACCAACTACCCAGATGTCTTAGACTTTGGTTCTGGAGAGGACTATCCAAAGAGAACTGAGACAAGAGACTCAAGAATTCACAAAGACTTATATCCTTAGTAGGGCCTAAGTATTTCATGCCAAAAGTAGGAGAAGAAAAGGTTGATTCCCTCCTGAATTTGAATGATGGAAAGAAAAAAATGCACTGGGGATTTAAAAGATAGATTTTTATTTTATTAACTTTTCCCCTTGCTTTCTACCCTTGTACCTCTTTGCTTCCAAATACTTTTTTAACATCCCACCTCCTTATCTATTGGTAAGTAGACCAGTGACTGACTGATATGTTTCCTAGCCTAAGCCAGTTAGGTTAATGAGTCAAAGTTTCTCCGTTAGTTTCCTTTTGTTTCAGCTAAAGGATTCAAAGAAAATTCCAGAGTTTTGCCATCAGAAATCTGTTCATTTTGCAAAAATCTGTGAGAATGTCCCCAAAACACAAGATAATTTGCCAGGTGAGAAGATGCCAAATGCACTTACAAAAAAGTGATTAATCAGTCAGTTACACATCTATTATGTACTAGACATTAGGGATACAAAAAGATAAAAGTGAAATAGAACCTGCCCTCAAGGAGTTTATAGCCTAATGGGGGAAGCAACATGCATGTATATAGATACATACAAAATGACAAAAGGCTAATATTTGGAGCCATAATTTCATCAACGAAGAGACTTCCTTCACTAATCCAGATGATAACTTGTCTGTGCCTTCTCATCCTCTGTGATTCCTAATACAGAAAAGTATGTAACTGAAAGATGTAACTAAAGGAACAGAAGCTCCTAACCAATTGGTCAAGATTTTTGGAGGAGGGGAGGTTCCCTAAAATAGTATGTAATTTGTCTAACATTAATGAGGTCCTATCATTTTTAAATATCAATAATTATATAAGGTTTTTTGCTGTCACTGGATGAAGTAGTAGGGACCAAGGAGAAAGCAGAGTTATATTATTTGCTGGTATATATAATGCAGCTTTTAAAACCCAAAATGTGACTGTTAAAGTGTCCTTGCCTTGCTTTTGAGTAAGTACCACATTCAGAGTAAAAAGTGCTGCGTACTATAGGAACAAATTCCCTCTTCTTTTACACAACTGTGTTGAATACTGCATATGGTAAAGAGATGAAATGTACTGATGCACACCAGAAGCCATTGGGGAGTTATATGCCAGGAGAATTTCTGATTCTTTGGTCATGTGTGTAGGTAGGCTTTGAAGAACTCTTCTCAATAAATTACACTGTTCATAAAAGCAGGGTCACTGGCCACATAAGGGGTGGGAAGGGATACAAATTCCCCAGGCTAGACTTGGCAACTGAAGAAACCTTAATGTGATCCCAGAGAGCAATCCTGCCCTTGGGCCAGAGCAATTGAGTCAATGTAAGATGGGACTCTAGGCTGTGTGAAAGTCTCTGGTTCAGGGCCATTTTCTCTTTTTTCATGGCCAAATGAAGACAAATAGCTAAATCTACAGGTGAGCTCTCCTTTAATATTACAGGGCCTGTCATGAGTCTACACCAACTTTTCCACTATAATTGGAGCTACAGTGATTACAAAGATTTCATTTAGTTGGAGGGGGAGACTGAACAAAAATAAGCATTCCTCAGTCAGCAGAAGTTGTCCTTCCTTTGTTTATGATGAGGGAAAATTCTACTTTCTCTTGCCCTTGTGTTCCCTTCTTCCACAACTGCAGAAAACAACTTACAAAGGGCATTTTTTCCTAAACATTCAATTCAAACCAAGTGTTTATAGAATTTAAGGATCTTAGATTTGGAAGAGATCTTAGAAGTCATCTAGGCCAACTCCTTGGGACAGTGGATGAAGCCCCTTAACAAGATTCTAGTTAAGCATCCACTCTAGTGAAAGGTAGCTCACTGTCTCATGGAAACAAGCCATTCTAGTTGTTTGTTTGAATTGCTGTCTTCTTTACAGAGAGCTGAAACTTCCCCCAGTTCTCCTCTCTGGTCAAGTCACACCAGGCTAGGCACTGAGGAAACTAATAAATAAACCTATTTGTGCTTTAGATTCCTTCTTCCTAGGATTAACTAGGACCAGGATCCCATTGGGAAGTCAAAAAAAAAAAAAGTCATTCACTTGTGAATCCTTGAGGTCACCGTTTATTTTCAGTAAATATCATATAACTTCCTTACCACCTTTCTAAAAATACCTGCTGCTTCCTTCTTTCTCTTCCCCTTACAGAGAAGGTAGAAGCCCTTTTCCTTTTCCCCTAATTGGACCTTTTCCTTCTAATTCTTAGCAGCACAAATTGTGATTCCTAAGCCTTTGTGTGTTTAACTTTGATTGTTGTTTTGACTTTGCACCACCCTCCGTCACTTAAATCCAGTTTATTTGCGTGTCATGGCATGACTTCCCTGATGTCATGGTCCTCTTCAAGAACAAAAGACAAACAACAACAACAGTTGTGTTGACACTTCATGACCACATTTGGGTTGGGTTTTTTTTTTTTTGGCACAGATGCAAGAATTGTTTGCCATTCCCCTTTCCAGCTAATTTTACAGATGAGGAAGCTGAAGTAAATGAGGTTAAGTGACTTGCCCAGGGTCTGAGGTCAGATTTAAACTCAGGTCCTCCGGACTCCAGAGCCAGCAATCTATCCACCTTACCATATCACTGTCCCTAAATTTATGATTCCATGAATGCAATTAGCTATGGACCTTTTATGTTCCTCTAGCTTGTGTGATTTGTTTTTCTAACAGGAAAAGTGAGTAGCTAAGTGGCACAGCCCAAAGGGCAGTGAATAGAGGAAGCCAGGTGTATGGTGGATAAAGTATTAGGCTTGGAGTTAGGAAGATTTGCTTTCAAACTCTGCCTCAGACATTTCCTAGCTATATGACCCTGGGCAATTCACCTATGTTCTTTGGTTTCCTCATCTATAAAATGACAGTGTTGCACTCGATGGCTTTTAAGGTCTCTTCCAGTTCTAAAATTGCAATCTTCAATTAAACGTGGGGCTCTTTGGATGGAGCCTCATTGTTTTAGTATTTAGACATCATATTTTTATTTCATTTTGTTTTCTTTTTGCTATTCAGTCTTAAGAATGTTAAGGAATGCTCTGGACATACATCTGAAGGACTGATAGCAACAATCCCTTCTCCATCCCCTAGCACGTGCACAATACACATACCTATAAATACCATAATCCAATCACAATTAGCCAACAGCTGTGCTCAGCAAAAACACTATAAGTCTGTGCCCCTTATTTCTGTGAGGCTTCCATTGTATGTCCCAGAACTTTGAGAAAAGAAAACCTCTTCTGAGGCAGCTTTTCAGACCAAGATTGGCCCATTTAGCTTTCCATATGCCTGTTTCTTTCCCATCATCCTTCCTGCTTCCTTTGGTCCAGCCAGTTACAGTGATATAGCCCTGGCCTTTCCCAGTGATGGGTTTCAAGAGATTTGCTCAGCAGCTGTTGGTTTTGCCTAGAATATATTTAATGTTTTGCTTGTTTGTGGAGGATGTTATTTAAAGGGTGTGGATGGATGAATACTTAAGAAAATGGTGCCATGGATTATGAGAAATGATTGGATCTGTCTTTGATGTAGCAAAAATGAGAAATGTTATTACTTTTTCCCTCAAAACTATTTTATATTGTTGGAAATCTCTCTGTTGTCAAACACCCATAAAATACAAACTTAACCACACAGAGGGATATAGACTAGGATAATATATTCAAATTATAGAAACTAAATCTAATTAGAACTGAGATTCCCACATCTCCTTCAAAGAACATTTTGTGTTGGGAATTGTAGGCAAGTGCATAGTTATCTTTTGTCTTTCATAATCTCAACCTTCTGGATCAGGTCTATTTATTAGATAATGGTTAGCCTGCAGCTGTTCCAAACAAAGGCTTCTATCACAACATTAAATGAATATTTTATTTACTCAAATGATGTTTTTCAAAGAACATGTAACATCAAATAGGACACTCCTTTATTCCCAATGTATCTTTTAGTTATGCTTAAAACAAATTTCCACATATATAAAAATACTACTTCTTTTCTCAACCTAATGGACAGCTATGTTTTGGGTAGAGAGCAGGTAGAACTCAGTATATTTGTAATGAATCAGCATTTATAGTTCATGTCAAGAATTGTCTATGATCACCTTCAATACTTCATGATAAATTTGATTCAAAATTTATGTATCCACATAACCCAGACTTAAATTGTTTGAGATTGTTTTAAAAAAAAATTTTTTTGGTCAAGATATTTTTTCCTTTGCTGAAAAAAAAAATGTAGTTTGGAAATTGTCTGCAGGGCAGGCAGAATTACATTTCATTTTAAGAACATTCCTAGTTTCCTGAGAGAGCTCTGGATAGTGAAAGAATGTGCCCTCCTGTGCTCCAAAGCGGGGCAAAACCCAACTTCCACTTCCTGGCAGTCAGATAAAGAATTGGCCACTCTGAAGCTTCAGATGACTAATTTTCTAAGCCTCCTGCAGGTACAGTAAGTGTATGTGAGCTGACAGTATCCTCGAAGAAAATCAAGTAAGGGCCATCTGGCTCCTCCCAGGCTACACTGGGTTGAGGAAAAAAATAAATACCTGGTTCAAGGTGTGCCTAGCAAAGGGAGGCATCACCCATGGAAAGCCACAGAAAAGCAGGTACCCACAGCATCTCTCAGTGTAGGTACAGGAAGCAATATACCCAGTATACTATTTGGGGGCCCAGCCTCCTCACCCTCCTCCCAGAGTAGGCAATTTGGGATTGTCTCACACACACACACACACACACACACACACACACACAGACACGTCAGCCACATTTTACAAAGTTCTGCCATACACACACAAATTTCCCCAAAGAGAATTTTTTTGTAAAAATCTGAATAAGAGTTTTAGGTAAGAAGAACTTCACCTAAAGTTATTGATGATGAATACAGAACCATCAACATGTTTCATGACAGAAAATCAATAGTAGGATTCCATTTGCAAAGAAGTACAGTACTATTTCTGCACTGGTAGCTTTCCTACTACTCGTGATGGGAAGAAAACCTGTTGCTTTAGGAAAGTCAGAGGATAAGAAGAATTTTTGGCAAATGCCCCCTCTGCCTAACCCCTTGCCTCCCACCAGCACATGTGAGTACACGTGCACACTCCCACCAGAGCAGGAGGTCATTGCTGCTTTGATAGATTCAAACCAATTCAAGTCAACAAGCACGTACTATGTCTCACAGAGAGTCCCCTGGGATTATATTTGTATGACGAATCTGTTATTTCCTAGTGATTGGTCATCCACTTCAGTAACCATATTGCTCATTATTTATAACAGGCATATGAAACACATGGTCTGATATTCCAAATAGTTATGTATGTGATTTCTATGAAGAACATTTGTTATGTATGCTTAATTACAAAGTTATTTTTTCTTATATTTTTGCAGTTGTTTTTTGTCATAAAGCTCATTCCTTTTGAGGAGTCAAGTTTTGATCTTATAACAAATAAAGATGAGTAAAAAGAGGGTTTGTTAAGGAAACCCTGATCAACTGATTCACCCAGTCAGTTTGATGAAATTGAAGGATGGAGTGATCAGGTAACAGATAATGAGGTAGAAGAGAACGTCCCTTTCAGGTGTTGAGTGGCCCATTTGCACCTTGTAATAGAGTGTTGACCTCTGCATAAGGGTAATTGATGATTGAATAAAATTATTATCAATGCCCTTCTGTGGCCTACACTGAAACTAACTCTACTCCAAGACAGTCAAGAAGAGAGGAAAAAGTCTGACTCATGAAGAAGCGCTTAAGGACTCACTTTTCTTTTTCCCTGTGTTTCCTAGAACACACTGGGGCTAACAGAGGGAGATTTCTTTCTCCTCTCCCCACCCAGTGTGTTGGTATTTTACAGTAGAAGCAAATAGTTGTAGGAGACCCAAACTACATGCCATATGAGAGGAAAGTTTAGCTGCCAAGTTGAGTTGTGTTGGTGAGGGGAATCAAAATTCTGACACCTGGAGTTATGAGCCTGACCAAAAGATAGCAGATCTCAGAGCTGACATTTCTCATGGTTCTAGCATGTGGGTCCAAGAATGCATAATAGGACCTAAGAGCAGGATGTCAGATGAGCCGGAGACTGGATTCAATGGTGACTACAGCCAAGCATCAAAGTAGCACCCATCTGAGCTTCCATAGAAGCAGCATCCCATCAACCCTGGTCTCACAGTCTGATATTACTCTCCCGGCTTCAGCTGGACCCACTCAAAAGTTTAATGTCCTTACAAGGTCTAAATGGCCCACTCAAAGTCTGAAAGGGTACATTCTTATATTTTGTTGTCTATTGACTGCCCCTTATGTCCCGAAGTTCCATCAGGCAGATTGTGGGGCCCAGCTGATAAGTGATTCCCTGATCACTCCCTTGTTTCACAAACAAAAACATTAAAAACACTGATGTGAAACAGTCCACCTACCTTATGGGCAAGAGACAAAGCCTGCATCTTATTTCCTATGTCCCATGAATGTTACCTCCTAATTTCAGAAAGTGAGTTGAATCCTTAAGCCCAGTGCAAGGCTTCTGAATCCAAATTCTACCATCATGGGAAAATCTTCTGGCACCAAGTGTATGCTGGCAAATATTTAATAGCCAACTTGAAGGGGATGTGAGGAAAGGAATTTACCCACAATGCAATTTTAACTTTCATCTGCATTATTAATATTTTCTCCATCATTTTTTCAAGCCTAGGCAATCAACAAAACAAATCAAGCTCTGATTTGTAGCATTAAGCCCCAAGGTGTAAATGCTCACATTGAAATTCTAGCAATTATCATGGGGTGGTAGGACTGGGAGATAGTAGTGAGGTCTCACCTTGCTGTATGACACTTGGAATGCAACAGTCCCTAGTAGGAAAATAAAGAAAACAAAGAGCATTCCCATGTAGTCTGGGCAAGGTGACTTGGGCCTTTCAGAGGGAAATTGGATGAGGTCTAGTGCTACTGTATAGCCAATGCCAAGGGCTTTATCATCCACTTTGAGGCAAACTGTAGCTGCCCACTGTACTAGACTCTCTTTCTTTCAAAGCAAATGTACTAGTAGTAGTAGTAGTAGTAGTAGTAGTAGTAGTAGTAAAGAAGAAGAAGAACTAGCATTTACTTGGTGTTTTAAGATTTGCAAAGTGCTTTACATATTTGTAAAGCTCATTTGATCCTCATAGTAACTCTGGGGGGTAGATGCTATTATTATCCCCATTTTACAAATGAAGAAAATGAGGCAAACAGAGATTAAGTGACTCACCCGGTGTCACACTGCTAGTAAATGTCTAAGGCTGAATTTGAACTCAGGTCTTCCTGATTCTAGACCTAGTGCTCTTGCCCACTGTTGGCCCATTCTGGAGAAAATTCTTGATAATTTTCTCTGGGAAACAGTGGTCTAAGAAATATGCAAGACTTGTTCACATATAAATGTTTTCAGCCTGCCTAATTGAACAAGCAGCTTTTTGGATTGAGATCTGGATGAAAAATTTAACTTTGTTGTCTCCTGACATCAAATTTGTGTACTTGGTTGGTAACTTGAGCACCTTTGTTTGGTTCCAACCTCGCTTCTCATAAAGTAATTTAGACTTGTTTTTCCCCAGAGGAGAGTATTAAAGCTATGGAAAAGAATGATCTACTTTTGAAATTCAAGGCTGTGGGATATAAACATCTCCATACCACAGACATCCAAAACCTACTGCTGCTTGGGTCTTGAATGGAGTTTACAGGGTAGTTACTTCAGTAGTTTTTGTTCAGCTGTGGGTAATCCAAAAAGAATTCTATGCTGTGTTTGTGGTTGAACTGTGAAAGTCTAGACTCAAAAGTATTAGTGGGTAGAGGGAGACTGGAGATAGTTTGATGTAAATTGGGGATCTGGGCCACACTGAAACTCATCTCCTATTCTGCAAAACTGTATTGGCCTAGGGAATTCATTCAAAAGATCATAAAATCATAGATTTAAAGCCAGGAGTTTCCCTAATCCAATCCTCCCATTTTATTGATGAGGATACTTGAGCCCCAGAGAAGGTTTCTTGCCCTGGGTCACACAAGTAGTAAATGACAGAGGCAGGATTTGAAGCCAGAACCTTTGACTTCAAGTCCAGTGCTCTTTCTACTCTACCAGAATTTGGCAGGTATTTGAGGTTGTGACTACCTCCAAAACTGAGTGACTAGTTGATTGAGGAAGTCAAGATTTATAAAGTAAGTAAATATTTTATGGATTCAAGTTCATAGTAAACTTGGCTGTTGCACATTTATCACTATCAAGGAACTGTGTAACCATTATCCTTACAATTACTTCTGTTCTCAGTGTAATAATTAATAATAACAATACCAGCAATAATAATGGGCCTTTATGAAACAAATCTAAGTTTGTGTAATTTTTCAAAGTGCTTTGCACAGATTATTTCATTCAAGCCACTGCTCTACACCAATACCAGAAAGCTCATGGATTTAGAGAAGGAAGGAAACTTTTGTTGTTGTTGTTCAATAATTTTCAGTTGTGTCTGACTCTTTGTGATGCCATTTGGAGTTTTCTTGGCAAAAATGCTGGCGCGGTTTGTCATTTGCTTCTCCAGCTCATTTGACAGATGAGGAAACTAAGGCAAACAAGGTTAAGTGACTAGCCTAGGATCATACAGCTAGTAAGTGTCTTAGGCCAGATTTGAATTCAGGAAGATGAGTCTTCAGGCTCCAGGTCTAGCACTCTACCCACTGCCCACCTAACTGTCAAGGAAGGAAACTTACAAACCATTTATAACAGAGGTGTTACATACTAGACCCATGAACTGCATGTAGCCCATAACACTCCTGAGTGCAACCCAAACCAGATTAAAATGTAATTGGGAAATATTTAATAAAATGAATGAAAATATAACAAAACATATAATACTAATATGTTACTTTCTAAGTCAATATGCAACCTGCAGGAATTCTTCTATATGGTTTAGTGGTCTCCATTTCTATTTGAGGTTGATACCACTGATTTATTTTAACCAACCTCATTTTATAGATGAGAAAATTGAAATCCCAAAAGGTTAAGTGACCTAAGGTCATAAGTGGCAAAGACAGAATTTGCTTTCCCCTCCATACCATGCTCCCAGAAATATTCCTCCCCGACTGTCATGAAGATATAAAGATATAAGGTCATAAAGATATGAAGTCATAAAGATATATAGAAAACTGTCATAACTCTTTAGTTGGCTTCCTTACCATTTCATTTCAACATCATAAATTACATTTATAGAATACACAAGTTTTACAAAACAATTCCTCACAACAACTCTGTGAGGTAGGTGATACAGATATTGTAACCCTCATTTTACAGATGGAAAAACTGAGGCATAGAAAGGTTAAATGAGTTGCCCCAGGACCAATAATTAATAAGGGCTGGATCTGAGATAATAAATCCACCAACTTTTGTATTTACTCTGTCTTTTGATCTGGTCTCTAACACAAATACACCCACTTCGATTTTTCTCCATATTAGAATCTACCTTTATATTATCTATTACTTTTTAAGAATCTCCTTTTAGTAACCTACTGAATTTTAAAATGCAGATTCTACTGGGTGGAATTATGAATTATGCCATGTGACAACTAGTATCTCAATTACCACATAACACTATCGAGTCAAGAAGCATTTATTAAGCACCTACTATGTGCCAGACACTATATACTAAGTACTGGGAATACAAAAAAAAAAGGGTGAAATATAATCCCTGCTCTAAAGGAGTTCAGTTTAGCCAGAAAAACAATATGTAAACAACTATGTACAAACAAGACATATACAAAATAAATTGTAGATAATCTTAGAGAGGAGGAACTAAATTAAGGGAAGTCTGGAATTTTCTGGAGACCTGAAGGAAATCAGGGAAGCCAGGAGATGCAGATGAGGAAAGAGAGAATTCCATGGGAACAGCCAATAAAAGTGCATGGGAGATGGAGTGTCTTGTTGGGGGAACAGTATGGAGGTCAGTTTCACTGGATTGTAGAGTACATGGAGGGGAGAAAGGTATAAGAAGGTTGCAAAGTTAGGAAGGATCCAGATTATAAAAATGGCTTTAAAATCCAGAAAGAGATTTTGATATTTGATGCCAGTCAGCTGAGATCCAGAATGGAACCCAAGACTGACTCCTGGAAAGGGTCTTTGTTAAGAAAGCTAACAAGAGAGCAAAGACAACTTTTGCCTACTTCACAATTTTTCTTATGGCTGGCTTAGTGTTGGCTTTGCTTAGAGCTGCTCCAGTCATGCAACTTAAAAACCAACTCTTATAACACAGGTTGCCAATCTGAAGTCTAGATTATTCTCTAGGGGGCAGAAGTGAGTCTATAATGTAATGACATTGCTGTCTCAAACATATTCCCTTCTTATACAGTGAGCAGTTCACACATCAGCCTCTTCAGAATATTCTGAGGCTCCTGGTTTCTGTTCCATTTCTGGCTGGTTGACAACAGTCAGTATATATCCTTTGCTCTCACTTCTCAAACTTTCCCACCACAGTTCTTCTACCTCCCTCACTTATACTATGTCTGATGGTTTAGGGAATACGAGCTGGAAGGGAAAATTAGAATGAAAACCATATTTGTGCAGCTCATATTTTGTTTTATAAATAGTTTGCATGTTAGAATAGAATGGCTTCCAACATGTCAAGGTTTAGTTGTTTGTTTGTTTGTTCGTTTTTAAACAGCCTGGAACATTTTCTTGGCCCATTTAGCTTTTTCATGTTTCCCTATAGAAACCTATATGCAATCCACTGGACCTTTTCTGAGTCATCCTTCAGATTCCTCTCAACACTCTCTCCCTCATTATACATTAGAGATAATTCATAGCAGCTTGCTAAGCAGCCATCCACCCAGTTTCACTGATGTTCACATAGTGGACAACACATCTCTCTTCCATATTTCAATGAGCTCATTTATTTCCAATATAGTAAAAGTCTCAGCCTAAGTCGTAAAAACTATATAAAACTATGGAGAGCCATATGCTGGTAATATGCCTTAAAAAAACTTGGAAAAGTGAAAGGTGCCACAAATTGAATTAGTTTCATATTATTCAGGGAGGAAATCACAGCTGGAAAACATTTCAAAAAGAAGTTACTTTTCAACAGCCTTCCAAGTGCAGGAGCCAAGCACATTTTTCTTCTTGTACCTATTCTATAGCTTTGTTCAAGGGTTTGTTAGCTGAAGCAGGTACTAAAGTACCTGACTGATGCACGCATTATGTATAACGTTCATATGTGGGGAAGATGAAAACCTTTGGCCTGTGATGATTTGTTAGCTTCTAAATAAATAAAATTTGCCAAAGGTATTGGCATCTCAAGCTAAATGTATATACCTTTGGTGTCTAAGATAAACTCTGGGACCTTTGAGAAGAGAGACCCGTGCTCTTCCCAGGCTTTGCAGTATAGAATAGACAGCAAAGGAATCCAAGCCGAATCTACTCCATTGCCAGAGTACCTGACCTAAGTCCTAGTTGTGTGCTCCTGTCAAAAATAATTGCATGAGGGACTATTGCCCTGTAGTGGCCAAGGAAAGCCCATTTGTGCAGTTCCTTCCACCTCCCAATGTTTTAGGAAACAAGAAAGTCTGGAGTTGAAGGGACTAGGGAAGAGGTCTCAGCCACTCCCTCAGTAATTGCCCCCTCTAAAGTGTAGCAATGAGTCATTATTCTACCCCAGTATCTGCCCTCAATCAAAAAAGAAACTTCTCCTTTGGGTCACAAATTAGCCTTGCTCCTTCAAGGCCATAAATGCATTTGTGGCATTCTTCTACCTGGAAGGAATAAAAAAAAAATAGCCAACTAGCATTAGTAGCGATATATTTATCTAATCTGTGCATTACTACTGAAGGTTACCTAGCAATAAGCAGTTCTCTAGAGAAATGGAACCCAAGACAGTCAAAGAAGATGAAAAGGAAATCACTGCCTACCTCCAATGAGTTACCACAGTGAAGGACCCAGGACAACTGGGACTGATGACAACTCAAAAGACGCAAAATTAACCTTTTCTCCTTTAACATGCTGGCAACTCCCTATAAGACTATGGGTAAGACTCAGATCCCTCGACACTACTCTTCCCCAAAACAGGATTTGTAATCCTTGTGAATAGGAATTTTTCTTTATGATTATGAAGCGTATAAAGCATGAGTATTAGGGAAGAAGTTGGGGAGAATATTTCTAACTGTAACTTTATCATTCTCAAATAAGGCAATAGCCTTGAGTACCCCAGGGTGGTTATCAATCTGTGGCTACTTATCTTTGCAAATGGCCAAACCCAACTTTATGCTTATTACTTGTCTATCTTCTTTAATAAATTAGTTCATTCTCTTTGATATTCCTTAGTCCTACACATTTTTTTAATATTGCTCTAGTCCAGAATTCATTACCTCATGCCTAGATTACTATGAAAAACTATTCAGGGATCTCTCTACCTCTTCTCATTCCAGTCCATTTTATACACAGCTGCCAAAATAATCACTTTCAAACAATATTTACATAAACACACCACTCTCTTGCCTCCTTAAAAGTCAATTTCCTATTGTATCAAATCTAATTATTTAATCTGGCATTCAAGGCCCTTCAAAAGTCATTCCCATATTGCTCCAGTCTTCTCTTTCCTCACTCCTCTATGGTACATCTGTTCCAGCTAAGACAACTTGTTTTTTGTCCCCCTTTCATTACTTGCTAATTCCCATCCCTATCCTCCTATATGTGCAATTCCATTCCACCCAAATGCTATGCCTTTCCCATCCCATTCTGCCAATTCAAATCCATCATCTCCCTGAACATATAGCTTAAACACACACACACACACACACACACACACACACACACTTTCATCAGTATAAAGAACTCCCAGTATGGAAATTCCCTTCTCTTCAAAGATTGTATCATCTGCAATTATCAAGGCAGTATCTTACGGAGTCAGAAAAACCTAAGTTCAAATTTCACCTCTGACATTTACTAGCTGTGTGATCCTATACACATAGCTTTCTGTGCCTCAGTTTATGCATCTGTAACATGTGGTCAGTAAAATGTGGTCTACATCTGTTTTCATATGGTCATGAGCTAAAAATGGCTTTTCCATTTTAAAGAAAGCTTTATTGTATTTTGAAGTATAAAAGTAAACTATTCCAGGTTCATAAGCCATAGAAAAATAAGAGGTGGACTAGATTTGGACTACAGTCTATAGCTTGTCAACTCCTAATCTATAAAATGAAGAGGTTGGACTAGATTGTCTCTGAGAACCCTTTCCTCTCTTGATCTATGTTCTAAGAGAGTTGCCTGAAGTCCTGAGAGGTTAAGAGACTTGCCTATGGTCACATATGTTACATATGTATATGTATATATATATATATGTGTGTGTGTGTGTGTGTGTGTGTGTGTGTGTGTGTATGTGTGTGTCTATCTGTCTGTCTATGTCTGTGTGTGCATATCAGAGGTAGCCACAAAACCAAATCTCATTGACTCCAGGGCTAGCCTTTATCAATTATGTCTTCACTGACTCTGATGATATTCACATGGACTATTTGTACCCGACCTGTGATAGAACATTCTAAGCTTGTATTGGTCTGAGCAGCCATAGTCGGATACACTGTAATTTGACTCTAGCATTGTGATGTCATTTTGGTCGTCTTCGAGAACAAAGGACAGCAACCAACCACCAACCAACCAACCAACCTCACTGACTCTAATGAAATTCTAATATATTCAGTTAGCAATATATTAGATGTCTTGTAGTTTTACCAAGTAGTTTCTGTGTGTATGATTTTTCTTCCCTATCTTGCCTAACTCTCTTCTTCTTCTGAACTTACAGGGAACTTGGTACACTTCTCTGATGTACCTTCCACACTGCCCTCTATATTATTTGGGTACATATCTGATCTCTCCTATAGGAATTCAAGCTCCAGGAGGGTAGATACTATGTCTTATTTATTATTTTATCCCCTTACCACCTATCATGGTGTTATAGTATATAGCAATAACTCAAATGATTATTGAGTGAATGAATGAATCTATAATACTTTCTTAACTCTTTCATTTTTAGTAAATATTTTGGCACTGAGAGCAAAAAAAATGAGGGTAATTATATAGGCAAATTCTCCTAGCTTCCATGATGGACAAAGATGAACCTTGAAGACCCAGCCTCTGTATGAGGACTTATATTTTTCAACTTAAAAAGTCTCTGAGCATCTGGAGAGGTTTGAAGAATAAATGTGCTTCGTTTTTCCATTTTGCAAAGAGAGCCACTCACACTCCTCCAGCAGGGAGTCCATGCAATGGAAATAGTACTGGATTTGAAATCATAGAACCTTGGTCCAAATCCTATTTCCTGTGTGATCCTTAGCACATTCCCCCAACTTCTCTGGGCCCAGGTTTCCTAATCTATAAAATTAATTGGTTGGGATAGATGGCTTCTAAGGTCTCTTTCAGATCTAAATCTGAATCCAAATCTATCTATGATCTCTAAGATCCTGTGAGTTAATCCCAAATTACCTAGGAGATAAAAAGATCCAAACTACTAGGGTAATGTCTTATGAAATCCAAGCCTTCATCAATAAATCTTGGAACTTTTCTCTTTCTTTAAAGAAATTATCTCTGAAGATTTTCATTTTTATGACTTAAAACTAAATTCTTCATCTTAGGTAATGATATGCATTCCAACTTATATCACTTTGGGAAATAAAGACTTAAATTTCACATTGTCTATCAAGATATGTTTCAAAAGTCTCTGCTTACTTCCACAGCCCTAGCTCCCAATCCAATTCAACAAATATTTATTAAATACCTATTCTGTGTAAAACACTTTGCCAGGTGATGGGGATGCAAAAACCAAAAAGTAAATGACAAAATACCTGCTATCAATGAGCTTGTGATATACTAGACCAGCTGGGAGGGAAGAAACCACATGTGAATTTAGGTGATTTAAAGGGAGAAAGCACACAAGATGCCCCCACCCAAGGTGAGGCTAAAAGTCAGAGATAAGGAGGGAGTTCATTCCAGGTCTGGGAAAGTAGGCCTGGGTGAAGAGTGAGAGGCAAGAAATAGTGTGTAAATCATGGGAACCAAGGAGTAGTCCAATATGCAGAAATAGTGCACAAAGGGGACATAACACAAAATAAGATTTAAAAGATTGGTTGGAGCTAGATTGTGAAAGGTTTTGAATACCAGATTGAGGTAACTTTAGTGCCTTTGTTTCTATTGATCCACAAACAGATTTTTTTTCCAAGTTTGCACTTGAAGTTGAGAACTGTCTTCCACTATATGTGTTAATTTAGTTGTGCATCTGAAACTATGAATGTTAATTCAAACCTGGATTCATCACTCTGGATTAGAGAGAGGTGAGAACTGCTAATTAACATGCTGTTCTTGACTAGACATGTGATGTCCACAGATTTGTTTTGCCCAGGCATGTGACTTCATTGGGGTAGTGAGCTCTAGTCAAAAAAATTCCCTCTACCAGTGCAGACAACCAACTACAATGTAACTTGCAATCTTAAAGAGTTGCTGAGGGTAAGATATGGGACACTGAGAGATTAAGTGACTTACCCATGTGCTATTGATATGCAATAAGATCCCGCTGCCTTTAATATTACACCACTCATCAGAACTCCACACCACATTTCCAGAGAAAGAGAAGCTCTGCTGGGCCCAATCCTGTATTTCACAACTAAAGTTACCTCAGGGAACACATGTGGAAAATACAGACTCAGACACTGACCTGGCCAAAGCCTTTCTTTTAATGTTGGGGAAAATATGGAAATCAAATACACATGTGACAAACCAAGTGTGGAGTTTTCTTGGATTCTATGTGGAGGGTTGAAGTGGAAAAACAACCCACAACCACAATACCTTTGTGGTTTTGTCCAGAAACACAATTTTTAAAAAATGAAAGCCAAATTCATAATCAAGATTATACTAAAGAAACATGGATTTAAAAAAAACACCTCAGTATTTGAGGTGACTGGCACATCTCTGTTTGGGAGCTGAAGGCTGGGAGAGGTGAAAGGAAACAAATATTTTATTCTGATTGAATTTTTTATGTTCATATATGTAGAAGCATGAACTAAGAATGAATAAGCTATTTTATTGCTAAATAATGGTTGAGGATATTAAGAGCATCTTCACATAAAAGGCAGTCACCAGTGTCCATTCAGACTACAGAAAGTTGTCCCAATAAGAGGAATTCTTGAGCAACTCAAGAGCCAGTTGACATTGCATAGCCTTCCCCACCTCCCTAAGAAAATTAGTCACGCCCTTTGGATGACATGAACACACTGAAAACCTATCTCATTTTTTATTGCTTCCTCTTAATTTGTTTATATAATGGACCTAAAATTTGGAGAAGGAATTGGTTTGGCAGCCTCAGAGCCTTAATCATAGTTGAATGTAGTCAAAAGCTGTGACTCAAGCTGAGCTAGATAATTTCTTTAGAAGTCTCCTTTGAGTGCGGCAACTATTTATGGTGAACCCATTACCATTGTCTCCCAAACAGCCCTTTGGCCTCAAGCAAAAAGGAATTGCAGGATACACCAGGAAGATAAAACTCCTGGGATCACAATAGGAAATAGAATCAAAAGACTTTTTCAAAATGAACATAACTGGGAAAGAGAATGAATTTCTGGCTATATCCTCAGCTAATCACAGGATTTAGAGCTATAAGAGACCTTTGAGACAATCTAATCCAACCTCCTAATATTACAGATGAAGAAACTGAAACCCAATGAGGTCATGAGATCATAGACTTAGAGCTGAAAGGAATCTTAGGAATTAATTAGTCCAATCTTCTCATTTTATAAAGTGAATCCCATAGACATTAAATGATTTGCCCAAAGTAACATAAGTTGTAAGCAGTAGAGCCAGGATAGGAACCTAAGTTTTCTGATTTCAAATCCATTATTTTGCCTCATTATACCATGTGACTTCACTTCCCACTGGAATGAACTGTGAATTCTAGCTTGCTTTAAAGGAAGACTGTACCTGTTGTGTTCTGGGAGAGTCACTGGTTATCTACCTAGAAGTAACAGTGTCCTTCTGATATTGGTAGGACTTTCAAGATAAATATTCCTCCCTAATCAGTAACAAAGGGGGGAAAAGAGGATATGTGAGTGGTCATTTGCTTGGAGTAATAGCTTCTCTTCTGCTCCTCTACCCTTCTCGATTACTGTTGCTCACCTTCTACCACACCCTTACCAGTTATTAGACAATGTATGATAAGCAAGCACCTAGAGGACAAAGTCTACATCATATTTGTCTTTGCTCAGACATCTGATCATTTTTAAAAAGCCAAATCCTGTTATAATATTATTAAATCTGTACTGTTAGGTCCTGCCACTGACTTCCCAAGAAACAAAAAAGAGTTAGTAGCCTGATTTGTGATTGTACTCTCTGTGGTGTTATCTCCTTTGTGTGACTGCATAATCCCTGTTGCCATATTGCTTACTGCATCAGCACCTTGGTCAGGGCCAACAATAAAATATAACCTGAATCAGCACTAGATCAAGGGACAGCACCAAGGAGATGGTAGCTCATCTATCTGCAGGCTTTGTGGACACAAGGAGACTGTAGTAAAGGATTTAAACATAAGGAAGGAAGAAACTTTACAAATGATAGTTTCCTACTGGTCCTGATTGGGGAGCCTTCTAGCATTTTTGGATGCTTTTGAAGGATGCCTCAGATCCAGGTAAGTCTTTGAAAGACATGGCCATACTACTGAAATGCCAAAATTTCCCTGATGTGGATTCTTCTCTGTGTGTCTCCCTCAAGAAGACAACCTCTGAGAAAGACAACAAGAGAATTGTGAATTGTGTGACTTTGCATATAGGTGTGTGTGTATGTGTGTGTGTACACCCTGTGGCTGTCTTTATTACTTACCAATTGGTTGGTAGTCAGCCTGTGGTATTGGTGAGTTTGGGAGAATAAAGTTTCCCTGAAATAACCTAGAACTGCATCCTTTATATGATACCTGTTCAAGGTACTGTCCCCATTCACCTCAGTTAATTAGAAAATTCCAAATACAAATGCTTTTTGATGTGTATGAATGTACATTATTTTTACACAACTCACTTCTCATTGTATTGTTGTTGAGCTTAATATTGTGTTTGTGCTTCTACCTCCCTCAGCACATAATAAATATTTAACACATCTTTGTTCTATATGTGTTGAATGAATGTGATCCATTTACATCACTGTATCCCTTTTCACTATGACAAAGTCCCACTGTTTTGGAGAGTAGAAGAGAGATCCAGGAAAGTGGAGAGAAGTGTGAGTAGGGTGAAAGAGTACTAAATTTGGAGTCAGATAATCTAAATTCAGATCCTAGCTTTTCTCCTTATGACTTTCTGTGACTGTGTTACTTCCCTTTTCTGGGCCTCAGGTTACTCATCTTCAAAATGAGAGAGTTGGACTACATGATCTCCAAGGTCCCTTCTAGCTCTAAATCTGTGATCCTAAATAAATCTTCAACTTATAAGCATAGAATCACAGAAGTTTCAAGTTGGAAGGGATCCAATTAGTCTAACTCAAACTAAGGAATCCTCAACACAACATAATCAATAAGCAATTGTTTGAAGACCTCTAATGAAGAGAATTCCACTACCTCCTACATATCTCACTACACTTTTGGATAGCTCTTTAATAGGGGGTTAGATGCTTTTTCTTCCTTAAGGTTCAGAAGGCATATAGTTTGGGTTCTAGTCGTTTTAGCTGTGTGCCTTTGGACAAGTCACATAACCTCTCTTGCCTTCAATTTCCTCATCTGTAAATAATGCATAGCACATAGTAAATACTTGTTAGTTGATTGAAGAGAGGCTCAGCTTCGGGATCCTTTACATCCTTAGCAGCCCTGAATCTCTGCCCCTGCTTCGATGCCTCAGACATCTCAACTCTACTGAAAAGAAGCTGCAGCACCCCTGCTGCTTCAGTAGGTGGCACAATTGAGTCATGAGGGAATCCTCAGCCACAGCCCAGGGGCACTGTGGCCCCACTAGTACTGAACTAAGAAGGAGCTGCCAGGTGCTGCTTCCATTTTTTGCTAACCAATGTTCCTGTTTAGATTTTAGTCAAATGAAGCCAATTTCCCAGACAGAATGTGGCGACAGCAGTTTTAGAACATGTTCAAAGGCTTTTCTGAAAAGCAAGCTAAACTCTGAAGCCCTTTCGTAAATGCAAAGTCTTTTTAATACTTGGCTTGTTGAGGTTTTTTTCCCCCAGATGGAGACAGTTTAACCAGGTGCTTGCCACTGTTCCTTAGACAGAGGCAATTTTTCATAAAGATCTCTTAGGAAAAAACTGAGCCACAGGAATCCTTATTATCAAGCTAACATTTGGTTTTTTGTTTGTGTGGTTTTTTTATGGGAAGCTTAGTATTTTTAATTATCTATTGGAGGTGAATGGCTTTGAATGGGGTTTGTTTAATTTTAATGAGGGGGAATTTACTTGATCTTTATTCCTTTTCTATCCTCAGTGAAATGAATGCTGGCATTTGGAGTCACAGAACATGGGTTCAAATCCCAGCTCTGCCAGAACTTTGTGACCTTGGGCAAACACTTCCTCTCTCTGGGCCTCAGTTACCTCATCTGTAAAACGAGGCAGCTGAACAAGGTAACCTCTAATTCCAGTTTTCCTGCATCTACTAGTTGTGCTGCTTTACCTCTCAAGAACCAGGACAGCTGAAACTCTAGGTGGCCCATGGAGCTGACTGGCACATTGGCCTTATATCCTTTTAATATGTGTCATTATCTGTACCTTTTCAATGAACCTTATGGAGTTACATTTAAAGTGTGTTTGGCTATAGTTCTGTTCCTCGTCATCTAGAATTAGACTGACACATGCTTGGTATAAGGCAAAACCTCCTAACATTTAGAGATATTCAGAAGTAAAGTCAGCTTCAAAGGCTGGATGACCACTAGTCAGCTCTATTGTAGAGGGAATCCTTATTCAGATACAGATACATTCAGTCACTAAAAAGGCATTTATTTAGCATCTACTATGATCTAGTCACTGTGCTAGGTGCTGGAGACATAAAGGGGGGGAAAAAAGCACTCCCTTACCTCAAGGAATTTGCATTCTATTTAGTGAGAAAAATATGAACCCATATAAGAAAACAAAAATATATATACAAAGTAAATTTGCCAAAGGAGAAAATCTGATTTCCCATCTAGGGAGATTAGGAAAGGCCTCCATAAAAGGTAGCAATAAACTTAACTCAGATCAGTAAACAAAGATATATATACAAAGTAATTTTGCCAAAAGAGAAAATCTAATCTCCCATCTAGGGAGATCAGAAAAGCCTTTATAGGGTAGTAATGAGCTGAACCTTGAAGGATGCTAGGAATCCTACCAGAAGGAAATGAGAAGGGATCGTGGTTATGAAGTGGAGACTAGCCATGGCAAAAAAGGCATTGAGACTGGATATGTACTGTTGTGTACACCAAACAGTATACAGGCCAGTTTTTGTGGAACACAGGCCCTCACTGAAGCAAGGTAATCCTTTTAGAGCTCTCTAATTGACTCACTATCCCATTCACCACAGTTTTTCCAAACCTTTTCATTTCCTCCTCAAACCTCCCACACTTACTCCTCCCTGCTCCTTGTCATCTAAGCTTCATATTTCACTGAAAAAATTGACACCATTCTCCAAGAACTTCCTCTTTGCCCCTCCTCCTCATCTCATATCCAGATGCCTTTTTCTACTCACTATTCTGCCTTCACTTCTGAAGTGCCTGTTATAATGAGGCAGTCCTTCTCCTCGCCAAGGGAAACCCTTCCATGTATATAAGGGGTCCCATTCCATCCCATTTTCTCAACCAAATTGTCCCTTCTATCATCCCACTTTCTCAATTATCTTCAGTCTCTCTTTGTCTACTGGCTGTTTCCCTATTGCCTACAAACATGTCCATATCTCCTAAATCCTGAAAAAAACACACATTTGATCCATTCATCACCACTAGTTATTGTTCTATATCTCTTCTGCCCTTTGTGGCCAATCTCCTTAAGAAGTCAAGCTATAGTAGATGCCTCCACTTCCTTTCCTCTCACTCTCTTCTTAAATCTCTACAGTCTGGCTTCCCACTTCATCATTCAACCAAAACTGTTCTCTCCAAAGTACTAATGATTTTTTTTCACATGAAGACAAGGTTTATTAGACCATCTGTCATGTTGGGCAGACTCTTAAGGAATCTAAGCATTTGTAACAAAAATGAAAGTGGGTCAGATCTTAAGAATCTGAGCAGTGACTAGATTTTAAGAATCTGAGCACCTTAATAGAGACAAGATGGACCTTATATACAGAAAGACTGTGAGAGGGATCTAGGAGTGGCCAAGTAGTTTGGGATGACTGGAGGAGGGGCTGAAGGAGGATCTGGATGGGAATGGCCAGTAAGCTGGGGTGAACAGAACCACCAGGGACCTGGACCACTGTGGCCTAGGAAGAATGGAGTCTAGATAGGATTAAGGGTGGGAAATGGCCAGTGGCAATTGGGAGGTAACAGAACAGAATTGGGAGATAGGGTGTAGCCACAATGAATGGCCAGTTGATAGGATTACAGCCTCAGGTGAACTCCAGAAATTTGACCAGGTGAGAAAGTCTAGGGTTTTTCCTTTTTGGGGTCCAGATCCCAAAGATATAGTCTTTTCCTTTTAGGGGTTCTGATTCCATCCCCATCATTCCCCCCCTCAAACAAATGAGACCCAAATTCTTTTGGGGTAAGGGATGAAGGTCTTGGCTTCTGAAACTGCTTCCTGCTGGCAAGGGGTGTAGGACTGTCCCTGCCTTGAGGGGTCCCAAAGAGGTTGACTGGAACTGATAACAGGCTGCATCCAGGGGATGATGGGGAGATATTGGTTGATACCCATTGTTTGCTACCAACTGTAGGTGAATGGCCTGTAGTCTGGAAGACACAAATCTGACAGAAAAGACTACAGGGCCCAGATATAGGGAGAAGAAAAAGTGTAAGAGCCCCATTAAAATCCTAATGATTTCTTAATCGCCATATCTAATAGTCTTTTCTCAATCCTTAGCCTTCTCAACCTCTATGTAAGAGTTGATATTGTCAATCACTCTTTTCTACTTGAAACTTTGTTCCCTCTATGTTTTTGGAACATTACTCTCTCTTGGTTCTTTTCCTGCCTATCTGACCTTTCCTTCTCAGTCTCCTTTGCTAGAACTTCATTCAGGTCACAACTGCCAGCTGATAACACTGGGGCTCTGTGCTGAATCATATCTCTTCTTCTTCTATACTATTGCCTTCTTGTATACTAATCTTGTCAGCTCCAGGTTCAATTATCAGCTCCATTCTGATGGTTCTCAAATTTGTGTACTCAGTTCTAACCTCTCAGCTACAATTCAGCCTCACATCTCCAATTTCCTACTGGATGTCTCAAACTGGATGCCTAATAGACATCTTAAACTCAACATGTCTGAAATGGAACTCTTGGAACTTTGTCTTTCCCCCCAACTATCTGCCTTCCTGAATTTCCTATTACTGTTGAGGGCACCTCCATCTTCCCAGTTACCCAAGTTTCTAACCCAGGTGCAACCCTCAACTCCCCACTCTCTCTGTCACACACACACCCCCATTCAATCTGTTGCCAAGGCTTGTTGATTTTACCTTTGTAATGTCTCTCATAAATGTTCTTTCTTTTCTCCAATACTGCTACCACCCTGGTGCAGGTCCTCATCATCTCACACCTAGCCTATTACAATTGCTTGATGCTTGTTCTTCCTGACGCAAGTTTCTCACCACTCTAGTCCATCCTCCACTTACCTGCTAGAGTGTTCTTCCTAAAGCTTAAGTCAGACCACGTCTCTCACACATCTATTCAAGAAATTACAGTTGCTCCTAATCACCTCCAGTATCAAATATAAAATCCTCTGTTTGGCATTCAAAGCCCTTCATAGCCTGCCCCCCCACACCTTTCTAGTCTTTTTATACTTATTCATTATACTACACACACACACACACACACACACACACTCTTTAATTCAGTGGCAGTGGCTTCCTTGGTGTTCCTCACACTGTTCCCCATGTCTGGAATGCTTTCCCTTCACATTTCTGCCTCCTGGAACCCCTGGCTTCCTTCAAGTCCCAGCTAAAATTCTATATTCTATGGAAAGCCTTTCCAAATCTCCTTAACTCTAGTGCCTTCCCTTCATGATTATTTCCAATTTATCCTGTATATAGCTTGTTTGTACACATTTGTTTGCATGTTGCCTTCCCCTTTAGACTATGAGCTCCTTGAATGAAGGGGATTTTAAAATTTCTTTGTAGCCACAGAGTTTAGCAGAGTGCCCAGTACATAGTAGAGAATTAATAAGTGTTTATTGACAGATTGATTGACATGGAGTACATGAAGAAAAGTATTCAGCCTGCAAAGGGAGACTGAAACCAGACTGTGAAGAACTAGGGTCTCTTTCAATTGAAGGATTCTATGATTCTGTGAAAAATGGGTGGATATAGGCTAGATGGCGGAATACTACCTGGTAGTCAATGGAATATACCACTTGAGTGATATAGGAGGGCTATCACTCTTTCTAATTCCTGAAAGTCTACTGGTACAGAAATTACAGGAGGAGAGATAAGTTTGGTTCCTTCTTTCAAAGATATAATGAAAGTGAGTCTATTGTTTATCCATCACTTTGGCTATTTATAAGATATATTGCAAGTCATACCAAGTGCCATCCAATTTTCCCTTCCCCCAAGGTAGTCTTGATTGCAGGTATTATAGTGCATGGAGTGAGTGGAGGAAAAAGACAAAGGGGGAAGCCATAGCTTGGAGTGCATGTCCTTATCAAGGTGGTCATATGGACCAAGATATTATAATAAAATTGTGCAGTCTAGTCCTCCTAAAGATAGCAGCTATAGCAACAGAATTCCTGCCTCCTGAGTGATTCTGTGTTCTGTCTACCCATTGTACTCTTGGTGATGTCTTTCTGAAGAACTATAAATAGGAATTGCATAAAAATGGGGACTCACAATTGGAGGTGATTGAAAGGCAGGACTATGAAACCAGAAAGAAAAATCCTTCAAGACTACTTACACAAGCATGGCAGCAGTAGTAACTACAACACAGGGAAGGAAGTGGGCAGCTTAGTTCATAGTGTTTACCACAACCACGATGGCATTGTGTATTTTGTAACTATGATCAAAAAGTCACTAAACTGTGCATGCACTGTGATCCAAAGACTGAGTGCGGCCCATCAGCCTCACTGGCCAAGATATACAGGCACACACAGTTAAAAGTCCATCAGAGACTCCTCTAGATGACAGCATCAATCCTACTCAGAGGGTGGACAAATAAGCCAAGGATAGATAGATTATTTCTAGTAGGCTTGTTTGAGGTTGACTGGCTGCAAAGTTTATCATCTGGAAAAAAGGCCTCTAGGATGTTTGAACTGCCAAGTTGTCAGAATCCAGTTTTTGAAAGAGTCTATCTGCCCAGAGATGGAGATGTCCAAGAATGCAGGAAACAGTAAATTTGAATCTACTAAAAAAAATAATGCCCAGCAATCTGGCATTGGCTGAGCTGCCAGATGGTTTGAAAGAGTTCCAGCTTGTGGTTAGTGTGAACAATGGTGGGACATCAATTATTAAGCACCTACTATGTGGCAGGCACTGTGCTAATCTCTTGAGATAAAAAAGGCAAAGAACATTCCATGTCCTCAAAGAGCTCACAGTCTAATGGGGGAGACAACATGCAAACAACTGTATAAATAAGATATATACAAAAAAAATTGAAGATAGGTGTTAGCAGTAGGGGAGACTGTCTACAAATTCCTCCCTCCCCCAATTTTCAGCTTTTCTTCTGATCTTGGCTACATTTGTTTTACTTGTACAAAACTTTTTAAATTCAGTATAATCTAAAATATCCATTTTATACCTCACTCTGCTCTCTAGCTCTTGTTTATTCATAAACTGTTCACCTATCCAGAAGTCTGATAAGTAATATGTTCCATGTTCATCAAATTTTCTTGTAATATCTCCCTTTATATCTAGGTCATGAATCCATTTTGATTTTGGTATAATGGTGTAAGGAATTGGTTTATGCCCAATTCTGCCATACTATATTCCAGTTTCCCCAACAATTTTTTTTTTTACCAAATAATGAATTCTTATCCCAAATTCTCAAGTCTTTACACTTGTCAAATACAAAGTTACTATATTTTTTTGCTACTGTTAGTTGTGTGTCTACTCTGTTCTATTGATCTACCTTTCTATTTCTTAGCCAGTAGCAGTCAATTTTGATAATTATTGCCTTATAGTATAGTTTAACATCTGTTATTGCTGAACTTCCTTCTTTTATATTTTTTTATTAGTTCCTTTGATATTCTTGACTTTTTCTTCTTCCAAATAATTTTGTTATTATTTTTTCTAATTCAGTAAAATATTTTTTGTAATTTAATTGGGATGGCATTGAATACATAAATTAGTTCAGGTAAAATTGTTATTTTTATTATATTGGTCCTACCTACCTATAAACAATTAATATTCCTCTAATTATTTAAATTTGATTTTATTAGTATAAATTTTTTTTGTAATTTTGTTTATATACATATAAACATACATATACATATGTATGTTTGTATGTATGCAAGTATGTTCATACTGGGTTTGTTTTGGCAGATGTAGTCCCAGGTAGTTTGTATTGTCTAGAGTTATTTTTAAACGGAATATCTGATTTGTAGGAATGCTGATGATTTATGTGAATTTACTTTATATTCTACTACTTTCCTAAAATTATTTATTGTTTCAACTAAACTTTTTAGTTGAGTCTTTGGGATTTTCCAAGTATATCATCATATCATCTTCAAAAAAGAGATAGTTTTATTACCTTGTTCTCTTTTCTGATTCCTTCTATTTCTTTTTCTTCTCTTATTGCTATCACTAGGATTTCCAATACAATATTGAATAATATTGGTGACAGTGGGCATTCTTGTTTCGCACTTGATCTTACTAGGAAGATTTCTAGCTTACCCCCATTACAGATAATGCTTGCTGATGGTTTTAGATAAATGCTTTTTATCAGTTTAAGGGAAAATCCATTTATACCAATACTTTCAAATGTTTTTTTTATTTTTAAAATTAATTAATTTATTTTTAGTTTTTAACATTCAGTTCCATAAACTTTTGAGTTTTAAATTTTCTCTGCCTCCCTCTCCCCCCTCTCCTCAAAATGGCAATCTGATATAGACTCTACATCTACATTCTTATTAAACATATTTTCACATTAGTCATGTTGTAAAGAAGAATTAGAACAAATGGAAGGAACCAGGAGAAAGAAGAAGCAAAACAAAAGAGAGAGAGAGACACACACACACACACACACACACACAGAGAGACAGAGACAGAGACAGAGAGACAGAGAGAGTAAATAGTATGTTTCAATCTGCATTCAGACTCCATAGTTCTTTCTCTGGATGTGGAGCATTTTCCATCATGAGTCTTCGGAGTTGTCTTAAATCCTTGTATTGCTGCAAAAAGCTAAGTCTATTAAAGTTAGTGATAGCTCAGCATAGTTGTTACTGTGTACAATGTTCTCCTGGTTCTGCTCACTTCACTCAGCATCAGTCCATACAAGTCTTTCCAGGTTTTTCTGAAGTCAGCCTGCTCATCATTTCTCATAGCACAACAGTATTCCATTACATTCATATACCACAACTTGTTCAGTCATTCCCCAATTGATGGGCATCCCCTCAATTTTCAGTTCTTGGCCATCACAGAAAGAGTTACTATAAATATTTTTGTACATGTGGGTGTTTTTCCCATTTTTTATGATCTCTTTGGGATACAGACCTAGAAGTGGTATTGCTGGGTTCAAGTGTTTTTAATAGACATGAGTGTTGTACTTTATCAAAAGCCTTTTCTTCATTTATTGATATAGTCACATGATTTTTTTTTACTTTTGTTATTGATATAATCAATTATGTTAATAGTTTTCCTTAAACCATTATTCCTTAAACCAAATATTAAACCATTCCTGATATAAATCCCATTTGGTCATAAAGAATAATCTTTATAATATACTGTTGTAATCTTTTAGCTGGTATTTTATTTAGGATTTTTGCATCCATATTCATTAATGAAATTGATCTATAATTGTCTTTCTCTGATTTTATTCTTCCTGGTATAGGTATCAGTATCATATTTGTTTCATAAAAGGATTTTGGTAGGATCACTTCTTTGCCTATTATTCCAAATAATTTATTTTCCTCCATTTATTTTTATTCATTGTTGTCCTCAGCCTCTCTTTTTACCTTATACCTGTTACCTTATCTTCTCCCCTCACCTTCCCATTCCTTATTCTACCTGCCCCTCTAAGAGTCCCTCCCCTATCTTTTCACCCACCCTCCTAAATCTTAATCTACACACCCTTCTAAAAGTCTCCCACCTTGTATCCCAGTCCTCTCACCCCTCTACAAGTCCAGAAGACTTCTATAACACTCCAGAAGTACAAATTGTTTCCTCTTCAACCCAGAATAAGGTTCCCACATTACCAGCCCTCCACCCCCACCTGCTTGCTCTGCATCAGTTCTTCCTTTCATGCCCCATTTTATGAGATAATTGCTCCTTTTTACTTTTTACTACCCAATTTTGTTTTTTAGAATCACTCCATCATACACAACTCAACCCCAAACTTTCTTTCAAACCCTGTTTACCCTAGTAATGATGACAGTTTTAAAAATACTGATAAACATTTTCATACATAAGAAGTAAACAGTTTGACCTTAATGAGTCCCTTATAATTAGTCTTTAATATTTTCCTCATATTTCTTCTGGATCTTTTGGAATTCAAATAAGAATGTAAACCAGATTGTAGAATTAGAGCTGGCAGGAATCATAAAGATCATCCATTTCAACTCCTTCATTTTCTAGGTGAGAGAACTAAGATCCAGAGGTGTGATAAGACTTGTCGAAGTTGCCCTAAAGGCTGATGGCATAAAGTCAGTATTTAAACTAAGGTATTCTAATTTCAAACCCTAAGCCCTTTCTACTGTGTATGAAGCCAAACTGGATGAGGAATGAGTTTCTTGAGAATTCTAAGACTTTAGGGATGAAGTAGAAGCAAGAATGGAAGCTTTTAAGCAGGAAAGTGGATGTAAATTGGGAAGCACAAAAACCAGAAGCATCAGTGAGATGATTGGGTGCTTGAAACTGCCTCCTTCACAGTTCTGACCAGCAGTAGTGGTAGTGTGTGCTCTACAGCCTGCCTTGTTCTCATGTGTTGGGGTGGTCATTCCCAGGCCCACCTTCAGGCCATGTCTCTCTAGCTTCTGCTGCTGGTGAGGTAGCCAGACTGGAATAGCTTCTAGGCCAAGGTTTCCTCTTTTGTCCTGCAGAGCTTTTCATACATACAAATAGTACGGTACCTTTAATCCATATTGAAGACCTCCTATACCTACTCCAAAACATAATCAAAGCCTGTCTTTGGATCCACAGGAAAATGTTTACTTGATGAATTGAATTTCTTGAATTCATTATAGCTCTCTCCAGCTCCAAATAACCATTGAGCCCATTGGGGGAGAAAGAGAACCCAATTCTATCACCCCATTTTCAACAGAATATTTACTATTCTGATAATGCCTGCAATTCCTGGGGACTAAAATGTAGTGCATTAAATTTGATGAGGGTAATGAAGTGGAAAATTTGATTAATTTAGATGGGAATATTTGGAGAAATATAATATGCTCAATTTCTAAATCATTTAAGCCTTGTGGTTCCTTTTGTTTTTTCCTTCTTTCTGGTATAATGGCAAGATCAAGTTCATTTCTGGCTAAACACCAATCCTGAGTTGAAAACGTTTTGCAAATCTCAGAGGGGACCTATTTTAGCTTTTCTTTACTCCCTGTGTCTAGTAGCAAAGAATCTTTGCCTTCCCAGCTATAATATGGTATTACTTGCCTACCTCATTCATAGGCATATAGATTTCAAATTATTTTGATCTTGGAGTATGTTTGTTAAAATGCAGTCAACACCTAATTTCTCTCTGTGATCATGACAAAATCATTAATATGATGTTTGGATGGAGGGAATTAATAGATTCAGGCAATTCAAAGAGAAATAATCAATTGAACATTACCACCACTTTTGGGAAGTGTGTGGCAATCTACTGACCAGTGACTTCATTCAGAAACCCTGTGATTCTGAGTCACACACTACTTAAACCAAAGCTCCCCTCCCTAGCCACCACTCCCAGCTCCTTCATGCTCATCCATGTCAACCTTATTGTTTCAGGGTCTGCATCGATTTCTACCTTCCTCAATTCTTACTTAATCTTTAATGACTGAATGGGTTTTGCCTCATACAAACTGAGACCTGGGAAATAGCTTAGAAAGTTCACTTGTGAGTCAAGACATCACCCTCCTGATGTCATTGGTCCTCTTCCAGAATGAAGAACAAAAACAGTTTGTGAAAAGCTGGGAAACAATTTTTACAGCCAGTGTCTCTGATAAAGGCCTCATTTCTAAAATATATAGAGAAGTGAGTCAAGTTTATAAGAATACAAGTCATTCCCCAATTGACAAATGGTCAAAGGATACGAACAGGCAGTTTTCATATGAAGAAATTAAAGCTATCCATAGTTATATGAAAAATGTTCTAAATCAGTATTGATTAGAGAAATGCACATCAAAACAACTCTGAGGTACCAATCACACCTATCAGATTGTCTAAAATGACAAAACAGGAAAATGATAAATGTTGGAGATGATGTGGGAAAATTGGAACACTAATGCATTGTTGGTGGGGTAGTGAAATGATCCAATCATTTTTGAGAGCCATTTGGAACTATGCCCAAAGGGCTATAAAACTGTGCATACCCTTTGATTAAGCAATACTTCTTCTAGGTCTGTATCCCAAAGAGATCATAAAAATGGGAAAAGGACCCACATGTACAAAAATATTTATAGCAGCTCTTTTTGTGGTAGCCAAGAATTGAAAATTGAGAGGATACCCATCAATTTGGGCAATTTGTATTCCTTACCATAGTGCCTGGCACATAAGAGGTACTTTAAAAATGCTTGATTGCAGACACATAACACTTACTAGCTGTGTGACCCTGAGCAAGTCACTCAACCCCATTGCCTAGCCAAAAAAAAAAATGCTTGATTGCTTAGTTGGTGGGCATTACCACTGATTTTTGTATAAGATAAATATGAATGTTGGAAATGAGATAATTTGGGACATAAGATGACATGAACAATTATAATAATAGCTAGCATTTATATAGCAATTTAAGGTTTGTTAAGCACTTTAAAAATATTACCTCATTTGATCTTCACAACAATCCTGTGAAATATTATTATTATCCCCATTTTGCAGATGAGGAAACTAAGGCTGAGAGAGATAAAGTGATTTGCCCAGGAACATAGAGCTACTAAGTATTTGAGGCAGGATTGATTTCAGGTCCAGAGCTTTAACTGTGCCACCTAGTTGCCCATAATGATGCTCAGTTTGGAACCTATAGCTATGAATTGAAACCTGCATTTCAATATTTCCAAATCCAATTAAATAAACTATGTGCCAGATACTGTGCTAAGAGCTGGACATGCAATTAATAATAATAATTTTTAAAAGACAGTCTCAAGAGCTTTGTTGCATAACAGTGTAAGAAATAGTTATGTTTCCTATGGGGTGGCTATGGGATGACATTTATTACCAACCAACGTATCTAAAATCTCATCCAGTAAACATTTATTAAGCACCTATGATAGTGGTAGGCACTGAGCTAAGAACCGGAGATGTTATTCATATTTTGTTTTCAAAAAGGATCAGTGACATCAGGGGGTGATGCCCTGAGTGAATTGGATTTAAGTGAGGCAGAATTGCATAAAGTCCTCAGCCTCACTTCAGAGTCATTGAAGTCCAGTGGCAGGACAAAAGTTAAGGTCACGATATGGGCTGGGATGCAGCAGATGACCTTGGCATCTTCAATGTCTGACCAAGCTCTAAGCTCTCTACAGCTCCTACTTCAACAGCCTTCATGGCTATTGAAACAAATTGCTCTCGTCTGCCCATTCTGCCAGGGAAAGTCTTCACATGCTCTGCGTAGACATCCCCGTAACTCACCAATGGGTCTGAGGCCCGTCAGTTACCCTTAACCTGGTTTAGCCCCTCTGCTGAGATGATTTCACTGAGGTGTGGCAGCTGCACATGCTACAGCTTCTTGGAGCCGCAGGTGAGAGTTGGGTGATAGGTGGATACCAAAGAGGGATCAGCAGCCCTGGAAAGGGATCAGCAGCCCTCACCAGACTACATTTTAGTCCCCAGGAATTGCAGGCATTATCAGAATAGTAAATATTCTGTTGAAAATGGGGTGATAGAATTGGGTTCTCTTTCTCCCCCAATGGGCTCAATGGTTATTTGGAGCTGGAGAGAGCTATAATGAATTCAAGAAATTCTAGCACCAGAGGTGCTAGTCCTCCTTGAATACCCCATAAACCCCAAGAGCTGGAGATACAGTTAATAAAAAGAAAGACATTCCTTGCCCTCAGCAAGCTTACAAATCTAACCTGGGAGAGCACACACAAAAAGAGGCAGGAAAGTGCCAGGCTGGGCTGGGTGGGGAGGGCCACCACGGGGCATCTTGTCTCATGAAGCTGAATCCAGTCAGGACAGCAGATACCAAGTGGAGTGACCCGAGGGCCCTCTACAAAGGAAGGCATTGGGAGGAGTGTAGTACTTCACCATATAGTACTCCAATCTGAGCTGAGAGGAGGCTGAGTCAGTCAAGGCTTGCATTTGCAGCATGATGGTGAGTTTAGAAGTCTGAGAGGGGCGTCTTGTTCGGTGGAGTTGAAACCAGGAAGGGAAACAGATGGGAAGTAGAGAGATATTATTTCATTAAGATCAACAAAAAAACATAAATTTCAAAGAGGCAACTGATCCAAACTGAATTTCCTTAAACTTAGCAAAGTGATTTAACTGTTTTTCTGTTTTAGTCTGGATCTGTGATTTTGCTAATGTGTCTATAAATAACTCCTGGTCTGAGAATTGCCCTTAAAGGTCAGCAACTGCTATGCAACTTATAGTCTTAGAGTAGCTTGGGCCACTGAGAGCTAAAATGACTTGCCCAAAGTCACATAGCTGCAATATGTAAAAGGCAGAATTTGAATTTGGGTCTTCCTGACTCCCAAGGCCTACTCTCTATGCACTTTACTATTCTGCCTCCCTTAAATTCTTATAGTAGCAAAAACCCCAAACTGGCAGGAAAATAGATGCCCCTTGATTACACAGTGATAGGGGTAATGGTGATACTAACATTGATTAATTTAACTGTTACTTATCTCAAAAATAGAATATTTATGTTCCTTTTGTGATTTCATTAATCTTTCAATTCTATTTATAGGACCCACAGAATATAACATGTCCTTCACAAATAGAAATTCTTATTATACTATTGGTTAATGTGAAGCTTGGCTTATGATATAACTCCCCTACTCAAAAATCTTCCATGGCACCTTATTAACATTTAGGATAAAATGCCAAATCCTCAGCCTTTTGTGTACTGCCCTCCACAATCTGCCCCATGGTGGACACACTTTTCCACTCCTATTTCTCCTATTACTTCTATTTTATATAGTCTACATTCCAACCAAACACGCCTATTTGCTGTTCCCCATACATGATGTTCCATCCCCTGAATCTATGCCTTACGGTAGGTATACACAGTGACTAAAATGTACTCCCTTCTCATGTTTGCCTGTTAGAATTCTGAATATCCTTCAAAGCATAGTTTAGGTGTCCTCTCTTACATAAGAATTTCTGCTCTTCCTCCCAATTGTTAGCTCTTGGGGCAACTAGGTGGCACAGTGAATAAAGCACCAGTCCTGGAGTCAGGAGGACCTGAGTTCAAATCTGACCTCAGATCAAACACTTGACACTTACTAGCTGTGTGACCCTGGGCAAGTCACTTAATCCCAATTGCCTTTAAAAAAAAAAAAGCCAATTGTTAGTTCTTTCACCTTTCAGAATTATTCTGGAATGTATTCTGCCCAGAAGTATGTAAGCCCCTTGAGGGCAAGAACTGCTTCATTTTTGTTTTTATATCCTCAACAGCACGGTCAGTGTTTAGCACAGAGCAGGCATTTATTTGTTAAATGGTTCCATAAGCATTATAAGATTTCAGTGATAGAAAGGACCCATTCCAGTTCAAATTTAAGCAGAAATCTCCTCTATTATGTGCCTGACACACAGTTATCCAACATTCTCCAGTGGATGACCTCAGGTGATAGAGAATTCACTATCTCCCAATGAAGCCCATTCTCTGCTTAAATAACTCTAACCACTGGCAAGTTTTTCAGCATATCAAGCTAAAATTGACCAATGTGACTTTCATTCAATCCGTACAATTCTGCCCTTACATTTATTAGTCCTAATTCTACCCTAAGTGCCAAGTAGACTAAATCTAATCCTTCCTCCACAAGACAGCCCTTCAAATACAAGTCTCCCAAAGTCATTTCTTCTCCAGGCTAAATATCCTTCCTTCAACCAGTCACCATGTGGCTGAGTTCCAAGCCCCTTCACTATGTTGGTGGCCCTCCTTGATATACACTCCATCCTGTTTGTGTTCTTCCTAAAATCTGGCATATGGAACAAAACAGGATACTCCAGAAGGGGACTGAGTAAGGCAAGGCTATCACGGCTCTGGCCCTAGCCATTAGCTGCTGCTAATGAAGCCTAAAATTGTTGTAGCAGTTGGTTTATTGATTTATTTGTTTGTCATTCCTGCCTCACCATACTGGTGAATCACATGGCACTGAAGTTGATTCCCAAAACCCTTTTCTTTTAATTTTGGAACAGATTTCTTTACCAAAAACTTTATTGTAATGTGAACTTGACAAACACTGGGAAAAAAATGAACATTGCCACATACAAAGAACAGAAACAGACGATTATATATGAAACTATAAACCTCATTAAATACAATTTGCTTCTTTTTAAATATATACTCAAGTGAGCATGTTAGTTGCAAAGCTGTCTTGCTTGTTCGTATTGTCTTCTGACCTCCTTCTGAACTATTCTGTGTATTTTCTTCCTTTTTTTGAGCATCACTATCACTAGAGACTCTTCCTTTTTTCTTTGACCTCTTTAGAGATCTTGTGGTATCTGTGGGCCAAAGGTTATGCACAGCTTAATGATCTGGGAATATAATTCCAAATTGCTTTCCAGAATGGTTTTTTGGACCAAGTCACAGCTCCGCCAGCAGAGGACCAGGCATTTCTGTCTCCTCAAAGTCTTTCCAATACTTGTCATTTTCCTTTTTTATCATCTTTGCCCATTGATGTATATGAGGTAGAGAATCAATTTTAATTTGTATTTCTATAATTATTAGTAAAGAATTAAACACAAAGGGGGTGCCCAAGATTTCAAGAATGACTGAACAAATCATAGTTTATAAATATAATAAAATACTTTGTGTCATAGGAAATGATGAAAGTAGTTTCAGAAAAAACTTGAAAAGACTTGTATAAATAATACTTTCTAACTTGGTGATCCCATCAGCTCCCATGTATTCAATTATGATCTCTACACCGATGACTCCCAGATTTATATAAACATCCCTAGATTTAGTTCTCTTAGGCTAGTGACATATCACCATCTGCCTTCTGGACTTTTCAAACTTAATGTCTGACAGGCATCTCAAACTCAGTCTGTCCAAAACAGGGCTCATTGTCTTTCCTTCAAACCCTGCCCTCTTCCAAATTCCCCTCTTACTGTGGAGGGCACTACCATCCTCTCAGTCACCCAGGCTTGCAAACTTGGTGTCATCTTCATTCAGACCCATACCACATGTCCACCTGGATGCCAGATCTTGTCATTTCTATATTCAAAGGATCCCTTATATAGGGCCTCTTCTTTCTACTCACAGGGCTACCCCTCCAGTTCAGGCCCTCATTACCTTACCTGGACTATTGAAACTGCTGCCTAATTGGTCTCTGTGACTCAAGTGTCTCTCCATAGCAATCCATTCTCTATTCAGCTACTGAGGTAACTTCTAAATCCTAGGTCTGACTGTGTCACCTCCCCACCCCACTCCCAATTAGCTAGAGACTTTATAGGAAAGGGAAGGGAAAGGGAAAGGGAAACAGAAAGGGAAGGGAAAGGGTAAGGGCAAGAAGAAGGGAAAGGGAAAAGAAAAGAGAAAGGGAAGAGATGCGAAGAAGCATTAATTAAGCACTTACTATATGCCAAACACTCTGCTAGCCCTTTACAAATCTCATTTGATCCTCATAACAACCCTGGGAGGTAAGTGCTATTATTATCCCCATTTTACAGTTGAAGAAACCAAGACATATAGAGTACAAGGAACTTGTCCAGGGTCAGCTAGTAAGTATCTGAGGCCAGATTTGAACTCATATCTCCCTGATTAGATTTAGTCTACTTGGCGCTTAGGGCAGAATTCGGACTAATAAATGTAAGGGCAGAATTGTACGGATTGAATGAAAGTCACATCGGTCAATTTTAGCTTGATATGCCGAAAAACTCACCAGTAGTTAGAGTTGTTTAAGTAGAGAATGGGCTTCATTGGGAGATAGTTCCTAGAACTCTATGCACTGTACCACCTAGCTGTTGACATTACTTGACACCTTGAGTTTTAATTACTAACTAATCATTCTTTTTATATCCTTCTGTAGCTCCCTTCCCTCACCTATAGGACTCCAGTTAGATACCTCAGGTACTAGGTACTTTGTAGGTAAAAAGCCTCCGGCGACTATAGATCATGAGCTATGTGCTTACTTTTATTTGTCAGCCAGAGGACACAGTTTACATTAGGGGCATTTTATAACATATAAATGCTCCCCCCATAAACCTGGAGTTTACTTACCCACAAATATAAATATACTCTAAATCCACACATGGGGGATTCAACTATATGGCCCAGGAATCTGCGTAAATACTGCATCTGGGAGGTTCTCATTTTCATCATCTAAACAACTATTAACCAATTATTACACATGAAGCTCCTTACTATCTGGCATAGTCAGAGAATTAAGGGTTGTGGTTAATCAATCATTACTATACATATATACACACATATAGTTATATATGTATATATACACATATACACATATATAGTTATATATGTATATATACACATATACACACACATTACTATATACATATATAGTTATATATATATTACTATGCATATATACATATATAGTTATGTATGTGTATGTATATATGCATACACATCACTATACATATATACACACATATAGTTTTTTATATATACATACATTATTATACATATATACACATATATAGTTATATATATATGCACATTACTATACATATATACACATACATAGTTTTATATATACACACATTACTATACATATATACACATATATAGTTATATATGCACACATTACTATACATAGATATGCATATATAGTTATATACATCTACACACACATTACTATACATATATACACACATACACACAGACATGTATGTGTATGTGCACATGCCCGTGTGCATTTCTCGGGCCTCTATGGTAGGAGTTTTGCTGACAGTGGAGGGTGTCAACCAGCTCCACCACACTGCTGAGTGAGAACGTGCTCACTCTCAGGCCAACTGCATTCCTGGCGAGAGTCTTCCTCATTGACCCCAACTCGCTTTACTCTTCCTTCCTCAACAACCATCCTTGACCTCTGCCTCTTGATTTCCTTGGATTCATTCATGATCCAATTCAAATGCTATCTTCTTCAGCAGGACTTTCCCAGTCCTGGCTAAGCTTACTTTCTATCTTTTCTACATGTATCTTATTCACAATTTTCCCCAACTGAGTGTAAGCTCCTTGAGGGCAGGGATTGTTTTTGCCTTTTCCTTTGTATCCCCAGCACTTCACCCAGTACCTGGTGCATACCAAATGCTTAACAAATACTTGTCGATTGATTTATTTAAAAAACTACTTAGCAGAGTGTTCCTGTTGATGGATTACCAGATATATCAGTTGTTAATATAGCTAAATTTCAGTGAAAGGTCATGTTTTCAATGTAGTGTATCCTAAGAAACTATGGTATGCAATAATTTAAAACCCTATCGAACCTATAAAAGAGGAATGAGTATGAAAGGCCATATTCATATTTTTCCCCTATACTATGTTACTGTGTTGAGAGGCCTGAAAAAAAAAGAGCTACTTTCATAGATGAATACAGATTCCACATTTCCAGGTAGGCCAAACGCCTGTTCTTTGTTATACAAATTCTCCAAACAACCTCACTGTCCAGTCAAACTTCGAGGATCTCTGGGAGTACAAGGCCCAGCCTCCATCCTCCCAGCCTCTTGCTCTAATTCAATGGAAAAGGCTAGGGCGGGATCAAGAGGGGCTCTGTGGGGAAAACTAGAGACTAATTCTTGGATAATCACCTATTCAGGATTTTGTGAGAATAATTCCATGGGAATTGACTGACTTCTCAGGGTATAAGATAAAAAGGAGTACATTTAGTTGGGGAAAATTTTGCTTTCTGTATCTGTTTCTTTGGGGTTTGTATGGCTCTAGTGGACAGGTAAATCCCCAAATACAAAAATGAGATAAGTTAGAAATATTACTTCAGTTGTTTGAGAAACAAGCTATGCAGGAAAGAATTCTGTGCTGCGGCAGATAGGCAAATACGTGCTTTGGGATCACTGTGCAGAATGCTACTATCCATAGTAAATTTGACTGTTAAGTCCACACTGGGAATAAAAATCCCAGCACAGATTTTTCCTTAGTAAACTCCATGAATGATGGGAACTTCAGTTCTCTAATGTGTTTTTAAGTCCATGGAAATGAAACTTTAACTAAAGTTTCTAGTTTTAGTTTTTAGTTTTAGTAACTAGTTTTAGTTTTTCTAGTAAAGTTTTTAGTTTTACTAAAACTTAAAAAGTCAATTGGCTAAAATAATACAAAAGAATCCTTTAGAGATTACAGGCTACGTTTCTGAGTAAAGTTTAAAGAAAAGCAATTTAGTATTTTATTAAAAGATCATGAGAAGATTCCTAGTTTCAAACGGGTGGTCCTTGTGATTTAGAATTGGAAGGGACTAGAGAGATCATCTAATTAAAACCTTCTCATTTTATAAATGAGAACAGTGGGGTTAAAAGGAGGCTGAAATAACTTCCTCATGGACACATAGCTTGTAAACAGCAGAGCTGGAATTCGAACCAAGATCTTTGGACTCCAAATCCAGAGGTTCTTTCAATACCCCAGTAGCAATAAATTATGAATTCCAGTTTTTTAGCAAAAGAAAATGGAGTGGACCTTCAGCTTCCTTAAACCAGGCAGATAAACTGTCAATTTTGCTGCTTCTTACTTACCTCAGTAACTGAAGTCACCTACCCAAGACTTTGTTTGGTTTTTCTGCCCTGATTTATCCCCAAAGAGTCTTTTTTCCCTCCTTCCTTCTTTCTTTCCTTCCTTCCTTATTTCCTTTCTTTATGTACATGTGGTTCCCACTGGCCTTCATTATCAAAGTTTCAAATGATTGCTGCTGACCTACACTTGAATCCAAATATTTGTGCTATTCAATGTGAATTGTTCATTCAGCCCACTGCTTGATTATGTCAGCCCTCTTTTGATCAAGCTGAATGAACTACTTGACTAAGTAATACCCATACAGCCAGGCCATAAGTAGAGGCTCCTTGGTGCTGACCAGAAACAACCAGGAAGGTGGGAAACAGACTTGAGTTTTTCTTCCAGCACAAGTGAGGAAAATAAAAGCCTGTACCTTCCATGACATAATTATAAGTAAATTTCATTTTCTCTGGATTTATGTAATTAGTGCTGCATAAACCCAATGAGCTCTGGGTTAAAGGATATATTCTTTGTATTAGTTATCCCTTCAGACGCCTCTTTGAAATAGACTGATGTTATCTCTACTGTTACCCAGATCTGGAAACTGGGAGATGAAATTGAACATCCCCACTCCACACACACTCTTTCCCCATCTCAGAAACTCAACTAGGATATTTGGCCAACTCCACAAAGATTACAATGTACAAAGAGTACAAAGGACTTTTTTGCTTGCTTTTTACTGATTGTGAACAAATATCAAAGGTAATGTTGACCTTGGAATTTATTTCTCTGACTCCATTTACACATAACACATGGTATTATAAACTATGGTCTTCTAGAATCATAAAACTGTCAGTTATATACCACACATCTTCAGCTATTTCTGTTCTTTTGTTACTGTTCTGACATGAAATTTTCTGGAGTTTTATGCCAAGTGAGTATTTTAGACTATTATTCTGGTGAAGTGGACAAAGAAGCCACTCAGAAAGTCCTAAAGCCTGTCTTTAACAAATTATATAATTATAAAACATAATTATGCAAGCTTGGGATCATTTATCTTGCTTTCTCATCAGTGTGTGAAAGGGAAGGAATGCTGGATGGGGAGTTAAAAGACATGAGTTCAAATTCTGAATTTGCTGTTTTTTTACCCAACAGAGTATTGAACTTAGAATTCCAGGGCCCACTTTTGAATCCCAATGTTTGTGTGAACTTGGGTAAGTTATTTAACTTCTCTGGGCCTCAGTTTCCTCATCTTAAATATGAACTTTGTTGTCAGTCCTGTGTTCAACTCTTCATGACCCCATTTAGGGTTTTCTGGGCAAAGATAGTGGAATGGTTTGCTATTTCCTTCTCCAGCTCATTTTAGCTATGAGGAAACTGAAGCAAACAGGGTTAAGTAACTTGCCCTGGGTCACACAGCTTAGTAAATGTCTGAGGCTGGATTTGAACTCAGGTCCTCCTGCCTCCAAGCCCAGCACTCCAGTCACTGCACCACCTAGCTGCTCCTTTAAAATAAAGAGGTTGGACTAAACAATCTCTAAGACCTCTTCCAGCCCTAGATCTAAGATCCGATGACCCTTTGACATTGAACAAATAATTTTCCAGAACCTTTGTTTTCTCATCTGATGGGAGGGGGTGGATGGACTGGATGACCTCTAAGGTCTCTTCCTGCTCTAAATCTTTGTTCCTACAATCTGTGAAATGGAGGTAATGATACCTATAGTACCCACTTCATAGAGTTGTTTATGAGGCTCAAAAGAGAAAGTGTACGTAAAGCATTTTGAAAACTTCAAAGCACTTTCTAATATTTGCATAAATTCTCTAACCTTTTTTTTTCTATACAAGTGGTTCCAAAATCATTTGCTTCATTCCTCCGCTGGCTCATGTCTCTATTCCATCTCGTGAAAGACTCCCTGTGTCTCCAAATTCTGGCCTTTTTGTCTCCCAAAATTGTCCTGTTAAGCTTCCCACAGGCAGAAGAGGGTGCCAATGCACTCCCCATCAATTCTGCATTTGGTCTTTCACTGGACCAGCTCCTAGGACTTGTTTTGATTTCCTGTCTTAGTCACTTCAGGCTCAGTGATTGTTTCAGAGCCTTGTTCTGTATTTTATTTTACTTTTTCTGCCTGCAATTCCTCCTCCATTTTTCACTGGGCAATTAATCAAATGCTTTGTTGAGACATTCCATGAATTGTTTAGCTCTTAAATGGCAGATATCTTTTTAGGTATTTATGCCTTATTCCTCAGCTACATAAGTTTCATCAAAACAGGGACTGCGTTCAGTATTTCTTTGGATTCTCATAGCACCTGGCATGCACAGTGCCAGGCACACACCAGTTCCTAGGCCTTAGAATTGCAAGATATCTTAAAGATAACCCAATCTAATCCCCTCATTTCACAAATGTGGAAACTGAGACCCAGAAAATGAAATGAGTTTTATAATATAAAGGATGCTGAAGTGTTTATACATAAGGAAATGATCCCTTTGCAAAGTGTGAACACTTATCTCTGATGGGATTGTAGGGGTAGTTTGGGATTGGCTGGGGTGCAAATTTGGTCATGCCCCAAAGACCCTTAAAGGGCTGAGTAGGTAACTCTGCAGCAAGTCCAAACCAGAAACCAGAGCGGAAGAGAAACTAGTCCCCTGAGAGGAGGAGGAGGTCGTTCAATGGGAGACGCCTTCATGGCACACAGGGAGCTATTTTCCCGACTTGAACTGGTAGGTAGGTCCTCAAGCAGTGGCTGCTCATAGCGCTGTTGTGAGGTTCAGGTGAAATAATGCATGTAAAACATCTTCCCAACCTTAATAACATTGTATAAATGTCATGTATGGTAATAGTATCATCATTTTAAAACCTGCAGGGACATTATAAAGCCATCAACACCAAGCAAAAATTTCCATGTTAAGATTAATGGAAAGAAGCAAAGCGTATCTTTCTATATCTGCTCATTTCAAACACTGACTTTGTTTCCCTGTCAATTAAACAGGTGTCCCATCCAAAGACAGGTGACAACATAAAGCAGAGTGTATTATTCACTAAAATCCAAACAAAAACATTTGTTCATACACTAGCATAGAGGATTACGTATTAAAACCAGCAACAGTCTTTATGTCCCCCAGTGGGTCTAACACAATGCCTTACACATAATAAGCAAATCAATAAATGTTATTGAATTTAATTGATGTTGCTAAGGGAACAAAAAAAAATTATTTTGCAAATAACATGGTTGACTTTGACAGCGTAGAAAGAAGGCCAGAGACAAACAGAGGCTTCCACTGATAGGCTCACCCATTTTGGCAGAGTTCAGTAGAGGAGACCAAGTCCTAAAGTCACAAAAGGAAGGTTAAAAGGAGCCTTAGAAGACACCTAGCTCACCCCTCTCATTTTATAGATAAGGAGATTGAGGTCAAGGCCACGCAGGTAATTAGTGGCAGAGCTATGGTTTTGAATCCCTGTCCTTTGACCCCACATCGTAGCTTTTTGTTTGTTTGTTTGTTTTTCCATGTGATCATACTCCAAAATTCCTATCACTGCTGTCCCTGGGAGGTTAATACCGACTAATTTTGATGCTCTGTAATTACAAACACAACATCTTGAGTTCAGAAGTATGGCAAGTTTCCATGGCATGGCTGTTATCTGGCATTTTAAAAAGTTGCTCCATGAAATATTTTTCTAAAATTTGATCTATAGATTTCTTTTCTCTTCCTTAAAAAACAAACAAACAAACTATACAGCTATCCCTTCCACATCACAGGGCTTAGGGGGTTGCGCCCCCACAATCTGGAAAATTCACATAAAAATTTTTGGCCCTCCCTTTGTACCAGAGAAGAAGTCTGAATTATTATGATATTAAAAGATAAAATATGTTGATATTATACAATACTATACATCTATTTTATAAATTTCTGAGTTTCTAAACTTTTTCTGTATCATCTGCTGACCTTTGAGTGTCATCTGCACCTTCTGCAAAACTCCTCCAAAATTCCCATTTAATTTCTTATACTGACCTATGATATATTGAATCCACAATGGAGAAAGTCGTGATGTGGAATGGATAACTATTAGCAAGTAGCATAGCACCTTCATGTACTTACTTGGTGGTAATAGTTAACGAGCTGTTTCTGTTTAGAAATACAGAAATTGGGTGGTGGAGAGGAGGTACCTGAGTGTAATTTTTGGTTTATACCAGGCTCACTACAGGAACACACACCAGAATGCTTCCAATTTGTAGAATGAGATATGAGAGAAAGACATGCTACCCATAAACTAAGCCGTTCTCGATATAGGAAACATGGAAACAAAGTAGCCGGAGCCACAAAACAACTGTGGACTTATTTTGTGCCTGCAATGTGGGGACAATGATATTTGTCATTTGCTTCTGAGATGGCTTTATCCATGAAGTGGAGTTACCTGATTTGGCCTACTGTAACTGCGAAATTATATCTATGCGGGAGACCATTAATAGTTTGGATATATCCTGAATACGCTGATAATGTGTATTAGTCCTATTCTCCAACATTAACACTTATTAAGGAGAAGGACTAGCCTACATTTTCATGTTCTTTAAAAAAAAAAAAGGCAAAAACTTATAAAACTATAGCTTGAACTCATTCCTCTTTTGTTTTTCTCATCCACATATCCCATCCACTGACAAAAGAAAAAAAAGTAGTCTACTGAACTGAGGGCTCCTCCTGCATACTCACCTTTCGTATTAACAGTAGAAAGACAATCTTCACTGCTCTGGGTATTATATTATGAAGACTACTTAATATCCAACCAGCCCTGGGATTGTTTTTTAGTTAATCTTCCTGAAAAACCAATTGAAATTAGTTAAATATAAACAAACTTGAACCCCTACATGCCACTGAAAAGCAGGTACTTCCTCATGGATGATCAAACTTTGGAAACAGGCTCTTTGGTGGTAGTATTGGACTCAAAGTCAGGAGGCTCGGAGTTCTAGCTACTCAAACTGGCAAAGATAAAAGATGGGAATTGTGATGACCAGTAACTAGTACCCTGCTGGTAGAGCTGTGACCTGTTCCATTCTAGAAAACAATTTGGAATTATGGGAGGTAAGTGACCAAACTAGTCATATATCCACCCTTAGATCCAAAGATCTCATTTCTAAGCACATACCTTAAGGAGGTAAAAAACAAAAAGAAAATACACAAAAACTTCATAGCAGCACTTTTTGTGATAGCAAAGCTGTGATTCTATGACTACCTGGGTTCAAGTCCTTCCTCAGACTCATACTGGCTGTGTAACACAAAGGCAGTCCCTTAACCTCTTAGTGACCCCTGGCAATTCATTCAGTTTTCTATATGCTGTACGTGAGTTGCTGGTCTGCATCTATGAAAGGACTGATGAAAGAAAGAAAGAAAGAAAGAAAGAAAGAAAGAAAAGAAAAGAAAGAAAGAAGGAAGGAAGGGAGAGAGGGGAGAAGGAAAGGAGGGAGGAAGGAAGGAAGGAAGGAAAAGAGAGAGAAAGGAAGAGAGAAAGAAAAAAGATAAAGATAGAAAAATTGAATGAAGCAAGAGAGAAAGAAAGAGAGAGGGAGGGAGAAAGTTAGGCTACATCTTAGCCTGTGAGTTTAATTTTTTTCTAGAAACTTTGGTCTAAGTAGGGCTCTTTAAAGCTCCAGTTAGAAAACATGAATAATAAGTTCACAGAACAATGGGCCAAAGTGAGCTCATCTAGAAGCGATTGCCATGTGGGTAAATACAACTCCACTGTGTATTAAACAAAAATTAAAGCCCATTTGCTTTGCTGTAGTTAAGTTGCCATCCATTCAGAGCCGAGAGACCCCAGTGCACTGGACGCAGTTAATAGCCAGCAGACTAGCTGGGCTGGGCTTTGAACGCTTTTAATATTCGCTCAAGTGCTGCTTGTGCCCAATTATAACTCGCTACTCAACATCTTCATAATTTAAATCTGTCCGCCCCTGGTGGGGGCAGGAGGGGCGGGGGAGGAGAGAAGGGGAGAAAAAAAATTCCCTAATCAAAGCCATGAATGCACCTTTTTACTTTTGACAGCATTAAATTAAAGCTAAATGGTAGGTTTTGAATGAGTGACTGTGCAGGAATAAAGGCATTAATGAGGTAATTTCATTATGGAGACTCATCCAAGCCTATGTGAAAACAAGGGCAGGAGAGGAAAGCTGCTGAGGAAATTAGGGTTCCTTCCACACTAATTAATGTTTGGGGGCATTTAGTACAGGCACCAAATTAACTGCTCCAAAGAACTCTCATTGAAAAAAAATACATTGTTGCCCTCCCATGTAATTAGAAGACAGTACAAGGAGAACACTCAATGAGTATAAAGCAGCCTTTAACTTCACCGGCCCAGCCCCCCCCAAAACTCGCTATTCTGGAAGCCAGAGTTGAAGGAAGCACTGAGCGTACAATATGGGATTGTTTAGGTACTCGGGCTCTGTGAGCTGTAAACAGGTAGCTTCTGAATGGGGACTATGAGACTCCTGGGAGGCCTGTCTTCCCAGCCAAAGTCTTAAATGCATCCAAAAGGAAGAAAGAGAACTGAATAGGCCCTGCACAGTTAGCAAGGAGAATGCCCCGTAGCTGTCTTAAGTGATTACATGTTGTTGTGCGGCCCTCTCTCTGGGAGTTATCTTTACACTGCCTTTGTCTCCTCTAATTGGAGCTGATGAGGTGCTAATTGGTAGCCCTGGGGGGGAAAAAAGCACACTGCCTTCAGGGCCCGCAATCCAGATAGACCAAGGGGGAGTTAATGAGCGAAAACGGGGAAAATTTTCCAGTCTATCTTTGTGGAAGTAAATAAATGGTTTGGAGGCAGCCGAACTAGGTGACAGGGGAGGTTTTATGGGTGATAAGGACAAGAAAATTTTACGGCTTTAAAATTCTAGTAAAATATCTTTTGGGGCTGGTGGAATGAATATAAGTAATGCGATTAGGCAAACTGCTGCCACTGTTATTAGACTGTCTTTAGAACACTAAATCAGTACTCTTGTTTTAAATCAGTCTGGTACACTCTTTCTCTGATATTTTAAGAAGTTTGCAGAGTTGGGATTTGAAGGTGACATACTACGTGAGGGAAAGTGGGCCAGAGACAGAAAAAGTGCCCACGAGCCCTGTTCACCATTGCTGTGAGAGAGAGAGACATACACAGAGACAGAGACAGAGAGAAAAAGAGAGAGAGAGAAAGGAACGGGAGGGAAAGAGAAAGATAACCCAGGTTCTCTGTTTTTGGCACAATTTCTTGGAATCACTTAAAGGAAACTATAACAAAAGAAATTCATAGTCAAGCCTACACTACTGGATGTGAAGTGGAGGGAAAGGAGTGGAGTATCACCTCTGACAGTCTCCATGGGGATTTCAAGGTTCTAGAAAAGTTGCTGCTTTGGGAATTACTGCTCTTGCTGTGAGACAGGGCTTTGTAAGTGAAAGTAAGGAAAGGAGGGAACTTTTGGTGATAAAGATCAAAGTTGGGGCTTAATCAGGTCACTGGGAACTTTATCTTCCCCTGAAGAGCCTACTCCACTTAAAGTCTATACCAAATGCTTTTGGGCTATTTACTGACCTATGCTATTTTCTCTGGAGGCCTATGTTGAAGAAAGTGAGTCTTGGTATCAGGAAGGACCTGGGTTCAAGTCCTAATTCTCTGACACATACCACCCTCTCATCACCACCAAACAACTCCCTAAAATTGTCAATTACTGAGTTGCTGATCAAGTTGCAGTTCTCTGTGGTAATTAAATTACAGCTTTGAACAACATATGTATGTATATATATACACATGTATGTTGTAATTTAATTGCATGTATGGCACACATGTGTTTGCATGCCTATATGGGAGATAGAATGTATGATTAACTAGTATAGAAAAGCAAAGATGAATGTGGGAGAATGGTATAATAAGAGCACTAGACATGGAGCCAGAAGATCAAATGTTGAGTCTGTGTGACTTATGACAAGTCCCTTAATTTTTTGAAGCCTCAGTTTCTTTCTATGCAAAGAGATGCTGATAATAATAATAATAATAAACACATGTAAAATGCAATGTAAATGCTATAGCATTTACATTGCATTTTACATGTGTTATCTCATTTAATCTTCACAACAACCCTCTGAAGTATATTCTCTTATTATTCCTTTTTTACAGATGTATCAAATAAGTCTGAGAGAAGTTGTGATCTTTCCAGGGTTGCTCAGCTGGTAATTGTTTGAGGCAAGATTCGAACTCATCTTTCTGACTCCAACACTTTATTCCCTGTACCAGCTAGCTACAAATGTTTGTACTCTCTAATACATGTACTACCTACATCAGAGGGCAGTTGTGTAGAAAGACCACTATAAACCATACACTTCTATATACAGGTAAGCTATTTCTTCGGAAGAAAATATAAAGGTACAGCATTCTGAATTCTGACAACTGTTCAAATGTAAAAAAAAAAAAGTTTCCATCCTCTCTCCACCCCACCCTCCACCCCCAGTGAAAGATGTCTATAATGAAAGTGATTTAGATGATTTATTGGTAAATGACTGTGAAAAATAATAGCTCTCATATAAATGGTGTTTGAGTATTTACAAAGTGCTTTCTTCACAACAGCTCAGTGAGGTAGGCTTTGCTGATATTATTATGGATAAGGGAACCTCAAAGAGATTAAATGATTTACCTAGGGTTGCACTAGAGAATAGGTAGGTGTGGCAGTAGGTGGAGTGCCAGGCCTGGAATCAGGAAGACTCATCTTCTGAATTCAAATCCAGCCACAGACATTTACTAGCTGTGGGACCCTGAACAAGTCATTTAACCCTGTTTGTCTCGGTTTCCTCGTCTGTAAAATGAGCTGGAGAAGGAAATGGAAAACCACTCCAGTATCTCTGCCAAGAAAACCCCAGATCGTCATGAAAAGGTAGAGATGATTGAAATGACTAAACAATAACACAAGGGCTGCACTGGTAATACCAGTGGAGTAGTATCAGATCAGAGTCTACTGACTCTAGTTAGGTCCAGTATTCTTTCATTGCACCGAGGGTACTCCTGATCTACCCCCAGCATGAGTTCTAAATGCCTAAAGAACCAAGAAATCACTGCAAGAAGTGTACAAATCCTCACTCCTTTAAAACAGATCATCACTTAAAACCACTGAACAACTTCTGGCAAAATGTTGATCCTAAATATCCAGAACTGTTTGGAAAAAGCAGAGAGTGTTCCAGTCTCTTTTTCCCAAACATATGTTTGTGAGAATAGATTTTCAGCAACAGTAAACTCATTAAATGACTCAGGATAATAAATAAGCAAACATTTTCTTTAGCTGAGTAAATGTTGCATATACATTACTATTTTTTCTTGCGTATTAGTATTTTAAGTATGTAGATGCTCTTGCTAGGGGCAGCCAGATAACTCAGTGGATAGAGCACTGGGCCTGCAGTCAGGAAGACCTGAGTTCCAATCCAGTCTCACTGTGATCCTAGGCAAATCACTAACCCTCTGTTTGCCTTAATCCACTAGAGAAGGAAATGGCAAGCCATTCCAGTATCTGCCAAGAAAATCCCATGGACAGCTTCACAAAGAGTTGGACACAAATGAATCAATTCAACAAGTACAACAACAAAATGCTGTTGTGATGAATAAAATATAAATTATTTAAAATATATTAGTGAATCGATAGTGGTTTTGTCATTGTATATTTTCTCAATTAATAGATACTAATAGTACAATTACTATCATGTAGGGGTCATGTTGGGGCAGCTATGTGGTACAGTAGATGGAGTGCCAGGCCTGGAGTCAGAAAGACTCATCTTCATGAATTCAAATCCAGCCTCAGACATTCATTAGCTGTGTGACCCTAAGAAAGTGATTTAACCCTGTTTGGCTCAATTTCCTCATCTGCAGAAATGAGCTGAAGAAGGAAATGACAAACCAGTCCAGTATCTTTGCCAAAAAAAAACCCCAAATGGGGTCACAAAGAGTCAAACATAACTGAACACCACTCAACGACAGCAAAGGGGTTGGTGAAACTTTTTGACATGTAATAACTCTCTATATAAGCCATCCAACTGCATGTCATAGTCTACTGTAGACAGTAGGCATTTTTTCATCCATTTAGCTTCTTATTTGGATTGTTGGGTAAATCTTCATTAAGTAATCACAGATTTCATTCAGGAGGGCCAGCAATGTTTTGGCTGTTGATGCATTCTGTACACTATCATCTGTTAAAGGGGTCCCAAACTGGAAAAAGTTGAAAACCTCTGCATCACACCATGCTTGTCTCTCAGATTGGCTTGCCTAAGACTTTTGCCTTTAAGTAACAATATCAATAACATTTCTTTAACTTTTTAAGTTCCCAAAGTGTTTTCCTCACAGTAGCTTTGTGAGGTGGGTAGTTTAAGTTTTAAGATAACCATTGTACTACGTTCTGGAAACAGAAACTCAGAGGTGAAATTATTTGGCCAGAGTGACATAATTAGAATGACACAACCATCCCAACCATGATGAATCAGTAGAACATAAGCTCCTTAAAGGCAGGGCCAGTTTTTCAGTCTGCATCTATCCTCAGTGCTGACCACAGGGTTTTGCACATAGAAGGCACTTAATATATACTTGATGGATTGAATTAAACTAGATTAGATTGAGTGAATCCCAGAATTTTAGAGTTGAAAGAAGTCTTAGAGATTATCTATGCTGCTCCCTTCCTTTTACAATTTACAACGAGGCCCAGAGAGGTGAAATGACTTAAAGCTCAACAGGTAATTTCCTGGCAGAGCCAGGATTAGAATAATAGAATTTTTAGGTAGGAGGGAGCCTCAGAGTTCATTTTGTCCTGGCCCCTGGTTTTATAGATAAGGCAACTGGTCACAAAATTAATGGCAGACACGAGACTAGAAGAACTCAGTTTCCTTGATTCTCATTCCTAGTTTTCTCACTCTTGTAAAAGAAATTCAACAGTGCTTTTTATTAATTCATTAACAATTTTTAAACCAATTTAATTATTGAAATTTTTTAATCTCCTACCTAAATCACTCATACTATAGTCAAGAACCATCAGCTTTTATCCTGAGTTGGCACAGAGTCATGCCCTAAACTTCCTGTGAGAGTCTTTTACCTACAAAACGATGCCTTTCCTTTCTCCATGATGAAATGAGGAAGCTCCATCCTGCAGGGATCCCACTTTCACAGGCCCCACATAGAGGCCAGGGTTGAGTTATATGCAATGCTTTTATTCTATAGAATCCACCCAGGTGGATGCCTGCTTGAATCCCCAACTCACACTCCCTATGATATGTTGTGATCTACCAGTTGACCTTTAAAAGTTTATTAAAAACAAAACCAAAACCAAAGCCAAAACCAGCAGACTGTTATTGACATCTGCTGAGTACATTGACAGGTAAGCTCTCTGCCTCTAATTTTCAGAAACTGCAAGAGCAAAATATTCACTTTAGTCTGCTTCTGGTCTAGTGGCTTCTGATGGTTTGATGAGAGTCCTGGGGAGGAGAGCGAGAGGGACCAGGTTCTTGACTTGAGGTGACTTACAAATTTTTAGCAATTGCTTAACAGCAGGCTGTCTATGGTAGCAGCTTTTGAGTGCAGGCTATAGGATCATAAATTCTGAGGAACTGAAAAGGATTTTGGATATCATTTTATTCAACCTGATTATTTCTACTAACAAAGATATTCATATGTAAATCCACAAATAAGCAAACATACTTTTTAAATTTTATGTTTAATTTGTGGAATAAAACAAGCATTTTCATAACAGTACAACAAAAAAGACTATTGGACATGAAACTGCAAATCTACTATGCACAACTTGCTATTCCTTTCAAATATACAACAAAATTATCATGTAAATTTTTTTCTTTTTTTCTTCCCTGCCCCCCACCCTAGAGACACAAATAAGTGTGTGTGTGTGTGTGTGTGTGTGTGTGTAAAATTATTCTATACTTATTTTTACTTATCAGTTCTTTCTCTGGATGCAAATAATGTCTTTCTTCATGTGTCCTTTATAGTTAATTTGGATATTTATAATATACAAAACAATTTATTCACTCAAAGCTGTTCTTAAAACAATATTGCTGTTACTGTATACAATGTTCTCCTGGTTCTGCTCATTTTGCTCTTCATTATCTCATGTAAGTCTTTCCATGTTTTTCTAAAATTATTGAGTTCATCATTACTTGAGTATATTTCAATGAATTTGGGAATTCATTGATATTTGTCAGTGCAAATATCCTACCCCATCTGTGTCTGTTCCATCTCATGCTATTGTTTGCCGTATTTTCTAATAAAGCCTTCATAGATGGAGGATCTCCCCAGTGTAGTAGAGGCTTTCCTAAAGGTCTTTTCACATTTCATAGGTCATCTCTCATTCTTGCTCCATCAATTAAACAAGCTCTTATTAAGTACTTCTTCTGCCAGGCACTGTATTAAGTGCAATACAAAGATAAAAGTAAAATAATCCTTGCCCTCAATCATTAATAATTATAATCATTAATGTATCTCTTGCTTTTCAAATTATACATTTCTTCAATGATGCATACACCTGTAGTAGATCTCATATTTATAGGAACACAGTTTGTGGAAAGGTGCAAATAATACAGGATCCCACTGGGTTCATCGTTTGTTGGATTCAAAATTGAGTCGGCGGAATAAAAACAATGCTTCAAAATTTTCCTCCAAAATGGAGTCTCTCGTATAGAAGTCAGGATCAGACAAATCTTCTTAGCAAATTCAACCCAAAAGATAACTATTCAATAACCCTCTGGTTTTTTATGTCATTCAGGACAAAGAATGAAGATATACATGTTTACCAAAGGTATTTGTCACAATGATGGAGGATGTCCTATGTAATTTCCAAATGGAAAAAAGTATCCTTTATAGAAGGTAGGGTTCTGCAGATGCCCCTGAATTTAAATGATATTTTGAGCCCCAAGCCTTCCAGAGTCTTCCAGAATAGTCCATTACTCAAAAAAGATTGACTAAAAAAAATCCAAACAGTAATAACAAAATGAATGATAAATGTTCATTGCCTAGACATGAAGTTGGATAACCAAGACAATGAGTGGACATGGACAATAATTAATTAAAAATCAAACACTTAATGAATCTGAGGTGTTTCTGACAGTCCTTGCCTATGTTTCATAGTGCAACTTCATTGCAATCTTGGTTCTGAACACAAAGCATACGCACTTTGCATTGTGCATGCCCTCAGCCCATGCAATGCCAACCAATGCTGCCAAAATGAGAAAAGGGGTCATGAGTGGAAAAAATTTAAGAAGCCCTGTGAGAGCTTATCCATAATTTTGTCATGTTCTCATCAAAGATACTCTTAATATGTGTAGAGATATTCAATGAGGCAGCTGGATGGCGCAATGGATAAAGCACTAGGCCTACAGTCAGGAAGACAAGTTCAAATCCAGCCTAACTTCGTAGCTGTGTGATATGGGGAAGGTCAATTAACCCCTGTCTGTCTCATTTTTCTCATCTGTGAAAATAAGGATAATAATAATGCCTACTTCCCAGGGGAAGTTATAAGGATCAAATGAAGTAATACATGTAAATTGTTTTGCAAATCTTAAAGCACTGTATAAGTATTAGCTATTAGTATTATCATTCTCTTAAAGATTTTAGGGCTGCAAACTGGTGCAGTGGATAGAGTACCTGGCCTGGTGTCAGCAAGACCTGAGTTCAAATCCAGACTCAAACATTTACTAGCAGTGTAGGCCTGGGCAAAATATGTAAAAGTCTTGTTTGCTTCAGTTTCCTCATCTGTAAAATGAGCTGGAAAAGGCAAACCAGTCCAGTATCTTAGCCAAGAAAATCACAAAATGGGATCATGGAGAGTCAAACACAACTGAACAACAACATCAGGATTTTATAAAGATGATAAAATAGACATTATGGCTAATTATTGAAGTTTTGAGTACCCTTTTTGGCTAATACTATATACTTTTGGATGATTGCTACATGATGGTATAATTTTTTTTGTTTTGAATATTTTTTCCAATTATCACGAAAACAATTTTAATATTCATTTTTTAAAAATTTAATTACAAATTCTCTCCCTCCATTCCCTCCTACTCTCCTCCATCGTTTAGAGGGCAAACAGTTCGATATAGGTTATACATGCACAGTCATGCAAGACATATCTCCATATCAGTCTTGTTGTATAAGAAAACATGGACCAAAAAAAAAAAATGAAGAAAATAAAGAAGGTAAAAATAGTGCCCTTCAATCTGCATTCAGATTCTATCAGTTTCTTCTCTGAAGGGGATAGCGTTTTTCATTGCAAGTCCTTTAGAATTGTCTTAGATCACTGCATTGCTGGGAACAGCTTAGTCATTCATAGCTGATCATCATACAATATTGCTATTACTCTGTATACTGTTCACCTGGTTCTGCTCACTTCACTTTGCATCAGTTCGTGTAAGTCTTTCCAGGCTTTTCTGAAAGCATCCTGCTCGTCATTTCTTATAGCACAATAGTATTCCATCACAATTACATACCACAACTTGTTCAGCCATTCCCTCAATTTCCAATTCTCTGCCACCACAGAAAAGAGCTGCTATATTTTTGTACACATAGATCCTTTTCCTTTTTTTATCTCTTTCAGATACAGACACAGTAATGGTATTGCTGAATCAAAGGGTATTTATGATTTTATAGCCATTTGGGCATAATTCCAAAATGCTCTCCAGAGTGGTTGGATCAGTTCACAACTCTACCAACAGTGCTTTAGTATCCCAATTTTCCCATAACCCCTCTAACATTTATCATTTTCCTTTTCTGTCATACTAGTCAATCAGATGGATGTGAGGTGGTGCTTCAGAGTTGTTTTAATTTTCATTTCTCTAATCAATGGTGATTTAGAGCATTTTTTTATATGACTATAGATAACTTTGATTCCTTCGTCTGAAAACTGCCTGATCATATCCTTTGACCATTTATCAATTAGGGAATGACTTGTATTCTTAGAAATTTGACTCATTTCTCTTTATATTTGAGAAATGAGGACTTTATCAGAGAAGCCTTCTGTAAAAAATGTTTTCACAGTTATGATTACTATTTCCCTCCATCCTATTTTTCCCTTTTTTTCTCTCTCTCCTTTCATCCTGTCCCTCCTCCAAAGTATTTTGCTTCTGACCACTGTCTCCCCTAATCTACTTTCCCTTCTATCAGCCCCACCCTCTTCTCTTTTTACTTTACGGTAGGGTAAAATAGATTTCTGCACCCATTTGAGTGTGTATGTTATTCCCTCTTTGAGCCAATTCTGGTAAGAGTAAAGCTCAAGTGTTGTCTGCCACCCCACATCCTATCTTCCCCTCCACTCTAAAAGCACCTTCGTGACTCTTTTAAGTGAGATAATTTACTTCATTCTATGTCTCCTTTCCCCCTTCTCCCAGTGCATCCCTCTTTCTCACCTCTTAATTTTATTTTTTTAGATATCATCCCATCACAGTCAACTCGCATCCATGCCCACTGTCTACCTATACACCTTCTAGTTGCCCTAATAATGAGAAAATTCTTAGGAGTTATAAGTATCATCTTCCAATGTAGGAATATAAACAGTTTAACCTTGTGAATTCCTTATGGTTTCTTTTTCCTGTTTACCTTTTTAATGCTTCTCTTGAGGCATGTATGTGAAAGTCAAATTCACTATTCAGTTCTAAAGGATTATACTCAGTTTTCCTGGGTAGGTGATTCTTGGCTGCAATTCTAGCTCCTTTGACCTCCAGAATATCACATCCCAAGCCCTCCAGTTCTTTGATGTAGAAGCTTCTAAATCTTGTGTTATCCTGACTGTGGATATCCTGACTGTTTCTTTCTGGCTGCCTGCAGTATTTTCTCCTTGACTGAGAGCTTTTTCGGCTATAACATTTCTGGGAGTTTTCATTTTAGGATCTTTTTCAGGAGGTGATTGTGGTATTCTTTCAATTTCTATTTTACTCTCTAGTTCTAGGATATCAGGGCAGTTTTTCTTGACAATTTCTTGAAAGATGATGTCTAGGCTTTTTTTTTTTAATCATGGCTTTCAGTTAGTCCAGTAATTCTTAAATTATCTCTCCTTGATCAGTTTTCCAGGTCAGCTGTTTTCTTTTTTTTTCTTTTTTTCTTTTCTTCTCTTTTTTCTTTTAGACTCAAACACCAGAACTCAAATACAGAATAAAGAAAAGAAAAAAAAAGATTATAAACTTAAATATTGAAACTTAAATACGAAGTAATAAAAGAGAAAAAAGCATGTCATGTACATAGCAGAACATAAGAGAGGATTCAAAATATGTAGTGCTAAATTTTCATTTCAAGAAAGTCTGTATGATAAACACTACACGTTGTGTTGAGAGCTGTCCATCTTTTCTTTGCTTCCATGTACGTTTTCTTTTGTTCTCTGCTTTGCATTTTTTACTTTGTTTTTTCCCCCTCCCTCCCCTCTCCCCACCCAGAAGGCTACAATTAAGTGCAGATATATTTATATAGAGATATTTATGTATGCATATACACATACATATATAGCCATATACTTTCCCTAACAAATTCTACTCCTGATCTTTGTTTTTGTGTTTGTACATATCTCTTATTTCCTATCTCTCCTAACTCTTCTTCTTTACTTCTACCCACTACCTTGCCCTCCTATTACTTAGCCTATACCACCCCCCCCCCCAGGAAGAATCCCTTTCCTATCCTCCCATTCCCATAAATCTAAGTACCCTTCTATAACCCCTATAACCTCTTCCCTCATCCTCCCCTTTAGAGATTCCTCCTTTATCTTCCCAAGGATCCCTCCCTTATCCTCTCCCCCTCCTTATCCCCTTAACATTTTATTTCTTCTTAATTTAGAAGACTTTTATACTCTTATAAATATATATGTATTGTTCCCTCTTAAACCCATTCCCAATGAAAGTAGCCCTCCTCCCCATCTAATTCTTCTGTGTCAATTCTTTCTCTTGTACTTCATTTGTATAAAATACTCTTAGCTATTCCTAAATGGGATACTCAGTTCTACTCTAATCTTTCTACAAACTACCCAATTACTAATGACAATCTTAGACATGTGTTTTACATTTTACATATATAAAAGGTAAATGGTCTGTCCTTATTGAATCCCTTGTAATCAGTCCTTGGTATGTACCTTATGTTTCTCTTGGCTCTTGTATGTAAAATCTTCTATTAAGTTCAGGTTGCTTTTTTTTGTTTTGTTTTGTTTTTTACAAAATCTTGAAAGTCTGACAGTTGATCAAATGTCCATTTTTTTTTTCATTCTGGATTATGCTTAACTTTGCTGGGTATGATATTTTTTGGCTGGAGCCCAAGTTCTTTTGCTCTTTGATATATAGTGTTCCAAGACCTGTGGTCCTTTAGTGTCTCCGCTACTAGATCTTGTGTGGTTCTAACTGTGGCACTGTCATATTTAAATTGTTTTATTTTTCTTGTTGGTCTTAATATTTTATCTTTGAGCTGGGGGTTTCATAATTTGACTGTAATATTCTTATGAGTTGCCTCATAGAATCTCTTTCAAGTAGTGATCTATGGATTTTTTCTATTTCTACTTTCCCCCCTTGTTCCAATACTTCAAGATATTTTACTTTAATTATTTCTTTTATTATTGTATCAAGATTCTTTTTTGGATCATAACTTTCAGGTAGTCTGATTATTCTTATATTTTTTTCTTCTTGATCTGTCTCCAGATCAGTTGTTTTTCTGATAAGATGTTTCACTTTCTCTTCTATTTTTTCATTCTTTATATTTGTTTAATTATTTATTGATCTCTTATAACTTTGCTGGCTTCATGTTGCCCAATTCTAATTTTTAAGGTATCATTTTCTTCCTTAAGATTCTGAATCTCCTTTTCTAATTGGTTGACTTTCTTTTCATAATCTTCTTGTTTTTCTTGGATTGTTCTTTTTTTTTTAGTTTTTCCTCAATCTCTCTCATTGATTTTTAGAGTCTTTTTTAAGTTCTATAAATTCTTTTAGGGCAGGTGACCATTTAGTGTTACTTTTTGGGGTAGAAGAGGGTTTCTTTGCTTCAATACTCTCCTCAGTTTTTCTAATGAAATAGTTCATATTTACTTCTTTTTTTATTTTTTTTTCATTTTGTTTTATTGTTTCTTAATGTTTTATGGAGTCATTAGCTTCCAGTTGTCCAATTCTACTTTGTAAGGAATTGTTTTCATTAGTGAATTTTTGTACCTCTTTTTCCATTTGGTCAATTCTACTTTTTAAGGAGCTCTTCTCTTCAGCGGATTTTTGTGCCTCTTTTATCATTTGGCCTATTCTGTTTTTTTTTTTTAGTGAATTAACTTATTTTTAGTTTTCAACATTCGCCTCCATAAGCTTTTGAGTTTTAAATTTTCTCCCCCTTCCCTCTCCTCCTCCCTCCCCAAGACAGCATGCAATCTGATATAGTCTTTACATATACATTCCTATTCAACATTTTCACATTAGTCATGTTGTAAAGAAGAATTAGAACCAATAGGAGGAACCACAAGGAAGAAGAAACAAAACAAAAAAGAAAGGAAAAAAGATCAAATAGTATGCTTCAATCTACATTCAGACTCCGTAGTTCTTTCTCAGGATGTGGATAGCATTTTCCATCATGAGATTTTTGGAGATGTCTTTGATTCTTGCATTGCTGAGAAGAACTAAGTCTATCAAAGTTAGTCATCACACAATGTGGCTGTAACTGTGTACAACGTTCTACTGGTTAGGCTCACTTCACTCAGAATCAATCAATACAAGTCTTTCCAGGTTTTTCTGAAGTCTTTCTGCTCATCATTTCTTATAGCACAATAGTATTCTATTACATTCATATACCACAATTTGTTCAGCCATTCCCCAATTAATGGCCATTCCCTCAATTTCCAATTCTTTGTCACCACAGAAAGAGCTGCTATAAATATTTTTGTATCCTATTCTATTTTCTAAGGTGTTACTTTTTTCCAACATTTTTTGTGCCTCCTTTACCAAGCTGTTGACTCTTTTTTCATGATTTTCTTGCATCACTCTCATTTCTTTCCCCAATTTTTCCTCTACCTCTCTTATTTGATTTTTAAAATCTTTTTTGACCTCTTCCAGGACTTCTTTTTTTGGGAGCCTAAGACCAATTCACTTTTTTTTTTTCAGACTTTGTGTGTACCTGTTTTGATTTTTGTTTTCATCTTCTAAGTTTGTTGTTTTGATCTTCTCTGTCATCATAATAACTTCTATGATCAGGTTCTTTTGTTGTTGTTCTTTGTTCATTTTTCCAGCTTATTCTTGACTTTTAACTTCTTATGTTAACATTGGTCTCTGTTCTCAGGGTGGAGGGGACACTCCCCTCCTTCAGCTTCAGGTTTTTCATGTTGCCTGTGTTCAGAGCTAGTTCTGGAGGTATGTAAGTTTTTGTTTCTTCTAAGGTAGTATGATCTAAGGAGAGGTGTGGTCACTTCTCTCCTGGCCTGTGCCCTGGGCTGTGAGTGACCACAAGCACTCTTTTCCTCCCTGGAACTGTGATCAGGGTCCCTTGCTTCTGCTAGTGCTCCTCCTCACCCTGGGACTGTGACCTAGAACTGTGTAGAGGCAATGCAACAGGCTTGCTTCCAGTCCCAGTAAAATGTCCCTGTAATATACTTCTGATCAGTTGTCCAATCCCCCGCCCCTTCCCTTGGCATCTGTGGTCTGAGAATTCTGAAAGCCACTGCCTCAAGATTGGTGACCATCAAGGCTTGCGCTGTCTTGCCTAGGTATGGCCTGTACTGGACTGTGTTCCACTCTTACCCTGGTGATGCAAACATTTCCTGCTGACCTAAGTTGTCTTGGGCTGGAAAGTTGTTTCACCCCATCCTTTTGTTGGTTCTGCACCTCCAGAATTCATTTTGAGGTCTCATTTTAAAGTTGTTTGGAAGGGAATTTGGGAGAGCTCAGACCAGTTCCTGCTTTTACTCTACCATTTTGGCTCTGCCTCTGGCTAATACTATACTGATGATGTTCCCCCTTCTGAGCCACATTGTAAAATGATCCCTCAAATGTTTTTAAGTTTGTGTCCCCTCCACCCAGATTAAATATACTAGTCTGATATAACTGTTCCTCCTGATTTTATCTTCTTAAATACCACATTAAATTTCTCATATTGCACATCATAGACTGAATCATTTAGGTCCAAATCTAATGGTTTCCCTGTCACTGAAAATGAAAATATTGTTATAGAAACTCAGAAACAATGGATTATTCCATTTTCCATCCATATGTTGTCCTCCTGGTACTTTTATCTACAAATACTCAGGATAATAGGGGTCTTGTGACAAATATTCTATATGCTTTCTTTCTGATGTTTGAAATGATAATCATTGTAATCTTCTACCATCCTCCATCATGGTGTTTTACTTATGTACACTACACATGTATAAAATAAAGTATTTACTGTAATTATAACAAAGTGTTTATAATGTATTACCCTTGGTTTCTATTTTTCCTTGCTTTGCACGGAAGATCTCCACTACCTAAAGCAGTTTCTGGACTCTTTTGGACTACTCATTGTGGCAAATCATTTATATCAATTAAACTTATGTAAGAAATGGTGATAATTCAAAAACAATATCTTTGACTTTTCCCATTTCCCTTTTTTTTGCAACAATCACTCATTTAAGTAGGTCTGCTTGAAGCTGTATTGAGAGAATTAAAGGAGAATATATATAAAGTATTTTGCAATCCTTAAAGAGTTATGTGCATGTTAGTTAGTAGTAGTAATGTGCACATATAAACATTGTTCAAATGCATGTTAAGATTAATTAAATATTGATTTTAATGTATTACTGAATTCATAGTGATTATCTGACATGTATTTCCTTAATCGAAGTATATTAGCAGTACAACCAATCATATGTGGGGAAAAGATTGTGAAACTATTTGGCAGGGAAAAAAAGGGGCTGGGCTTTCATACTCAAAAAGGTGAGTAGTCATTGGTTTAATGCAGAGATTTTTTTTCTTTTTGGCTAGGCAATGGGGTTAAGTGACTTCCCCAGGGTCACACAGCTAGTAAGTGTTATGTGTCTGAGGCCAGATTTGAACTCAGGTCCTCCTGAATCCAGGGCTGGTGCTCTATCCACTATGCTAATGCAGAGATGCTTAACCCTGATTCCATGGATAAATTTCAGAAAGGTCATAAACTTGGATAAGGAAAAAAATCACATCTTTACTTCAATATAATTGATTTCCTTCATAAGCCTATATATTTTATTTTATGCATGTAAGGCATTATCTTCCAAAGGAGTCTACAGGCTTCACTAGACTGCCTAAAGAGGTCAGAAAACAAAAGATTAAGAATCCCTGGTCTAGTGTGTGAGGAGATTTACAGAGAAATAACCACTAGCACAAGGCAGTCTAAAATCAAATGCTAAATCTGATATAATTAAATGTGAAAATGTACAATATAAATAATATTGTTGTCAGCATTGTGTACATTGTCTTCCTGGTTCTGCTTACTTCACTTTTCATCAGTTCATATAAATCTTCTCATATGTCTATCTAGTCATCATTTTTTATTGTTTCTTATAGCACAGTAATATTATATTACACTTATATACCACAACTTTTTTATCCATTCTACAATAGATGGGCACCTACTTTATTTCTAACTCTTTGCTACTACAAAAAAAAATTCTGCTATAAATGTTTTGATATATATGGATTTTTTTTTATTATTGACCTTCATGGGGTACATGTATTCCACTAACAGTGGAATCCCTGGGTTAAAGGGTATGGACACATTAGTCACTTTTGTTACATTGTTACTTTTCAGAGTGTTTGAACCAGTTCATAGCTCCACCATAAGTGTTTTAGTGTGCCTATCTTTCCACAATCCCTCTAGTATTGAGTATTGCTTGTTTTGCTTCAGCCAGCTGTCCTTATTGAACTTCATTATGCTCAATTCAAATCCAGCTACAAATATAGAGCACTGTGGTTGAGAGTCATTACCAGCCAGGACTTTAATCTGAAAACAGGTCAACAGGAGTCCAAATTGTCACATTGGGGTGTCAGATAAACCAGAGAGTAAATATCAAACTAAAGCCCAAAGGAAAATTAACAACAGAGGAAAATGAGTGGAGATTCCACGTCCACAAACAAATTCAGAAATCAATACAGCCAAGATCTGCCAGTATATTTAGGATGAACAAATTGGCAAACTGGAAATTAAGAACATGGATAATGAGAAGTGGATTCTGCAGAGCCTATGAGTTGCTGGTCCACTGGCCTCCAGCTCGACTTTGGTTGTTAATTTCTCCCATGCCTTCTGGTCCTTGACTGAAGTTTCTGAATTTGCACAACCTTGATACAGACTTTATTAAGTTACTAATAATTGCAAATATTCTCCTAAATTTTTACTCTGCTATCTCATTATGAAAAGGAACTGACTGAGTTCTTAAAGACTTAGAGAATTTATCAAGTTGGAATGTCATCTAGCATGAGCAAAGTCAGTGACTTTATGTCAGCATCCCAAAGATGTTTGAATACCTCAATGAATGTGCAATCTCATCAATGTGAGTACTCTCTCCAGGGAAGCAAACTGTAATCTATTCATGCCTGCTCATCCATGTGACTCTTGTCCCTGTCCTCCTATCAGCCAAAGGAAGTCTACCCAACCCAATGCATACACAAATAACCTTTATTATTTTCGATTTTTGACCTCCCTTCTTTCCCAATCCTAAGAAACAGCTAAGTAATGGCTTCAAACAATTCTTTTAGTGTTCTGGGCTACTATAATGTATGGGGATTTGTGGATTCAGTAACAACAAGCATTTATTAAGCACTTGCTCTGTGCTATGCCCTAGGTGTACAAAAACAAAACTGTCCCTACCTTGAAGGAGTTTGCATTCTATAGTTCATTGCTTTGCTCAAGTTCTTTGATGCCTTCTCACCACACAGAGATGACCCCGGGACCCTGAAGGCTTCAACAATGGAGCACAGGATCTATCACATCCTACCAAGCTGAAAAGGCTTTGAGATGAATGACAGACTGGGTCTCTGTCCTCTGTCCAAGTACCAGCCTAGGCAAGTGTAGGAAGGGACTTCATCAGACCTCTGGTTGTTAGATGATGACTTTAATTTTTCATATACAGTAACTTTCAAAGGCAGTCTACCACTAAGGCATAGAGAAATTACAGTCTTTGTAGCTAGAGGAAGGACTCATATCAACAAAAACCACAGCACTTGGAAATATTGACATATAATTATTACTTATTACTAGCACTTAATAGTACACTAAATGTAGACCTCATACGGACAGGTGTAGACGGCCTATTTAACTATTTGTTTAGGAGACCTTGCCCTGCTCCACTATAGTTTCTCACTCTCCCAATGTGCTCCCCATTTAAATTCCTCAAATTCCTGACTTTGTGCTCCCTTCTCACCCCACCCTCCTTACTCACAACTTTTCACTCCAACTTTTTAAAAAGTTTTGATAAAGTTGGAAATTCAAGGAGAGACAATAAATACCTTGACCTTTTTTGTATATGCTTTCTTATTCTTCATCTAAGAAAGGGGCATGTTTTCCTTTATGCTTTTTTCAACTTTTTTGAGACTTAACAAATAGATTTCTATTTAGAGACAATATCTTTTTTCTTAAGGTTTTTTTTTTAATTTTGCTTACATTTTGTGAAAGTTATATTTCATTTTCTACTTTGGTTATTTTCACCAGATGCCTCACTATTTCTTTCTTAATAGTATTTCTTTGCAACTCTTCCTTGATTCCCATCCCACTTCCCATTTTGGGCGTGATATCATGATAAAAATTACAAATGTTACTATAATGATGATGACGATGACGATGATGATGGAGACAATATTGCATACTAGAAGAAAACATGGATTTGGAATCAGAGGACCTATTCATATCCTGATAATGTTACCTGTGTGAGCTTAAACAAGTCACTTAAATTCTCTGGGACTCAATTTTCTCATTTGCAAAATGGGGGGGTGGTTTATTGATTTCTTGGAGTCCTTTCCAATTCTTAATTCTAGAAATTGAGATATTTGTGCTTTGTGAAATTCTTCATTTGTCCAACTAAATTTCCTCCTGTCTTTCCCACCTTTTGTCAGAAAACACACAATCCTTCCTGTGTTCTTAATAAAGTTTCCTAAAGAATAATCCAGTTTTCGTCAATCTCTTTAACTTATAACTCCTTCTCTTGAAAATTTTCAGTGAATTCCCTATCCTCTTAAAATTGAGTTTAATTTAATGAATCCCCTTTTCCTTTCCTTAAAGTACTGAACCCTCTTAGTCTGGCTTCACTTGCCTGAACTTGCTCTCTAGTCATGGAAGGACTAGGTCAATTGATATATTTTTGGGGGGAGATACTTGAAAGTCCCTAAGGCTTAGATATTTCTACTTCATGCATCATCACTTTTTTCTTTATCTTCATTTTCAGTTCTCTAGCATTCTAAAGAGTTTCCAAACAACGAAAGAAATAAAACATGGTGTTTTACCTATAAGAAACAGAATGAGGATGCTTGAGCCATATCCATCCTGAAGCACTTAGCAATGCCTTGGTCATAGGTGAAAATCGATTCTCCAGTATCCTCTTCAATCCCTCCACTGCCCCTACATTGTTGTGGCAGTGGTGGTACAGTGGATCAAATGCTGAATGCTGGGCCTGGAATCAGGAAGACTCATCTTCCTGAGTTCAGATCTGCCCTCCAACACTTACTAACTGTGTGACCTTGGGCAAGTCACTTAACCCTGTTTGCCTCAGTTTCCTCATCAGTCAAATGAGCTGGAGGAGAAAATGGCAGACCATTGTAGTATCTTTGTCAAGAAAACCCCAAATAGGGTCAAGAAGAGTCAGACTCAAGTGAAAACCCCCAAACAACAAGAAGTAACTATTTCTTAGGGTCCCTGAGCTAATGACAAAGTTATTCATGCTGCCCTGGAAGTCACCGTACACTGCACCTTTAGTTTCTGCCTTGAAACACTCTGCATTCCATTGTGATGCCTTTACATAGGCTGTTTCCCATGACTGGAATTCACTCCTTCCTCAACCCTCCTTTTTGAATCCTTAACCTCCTTCAAGGGTCGGCTCAAGCGCTACCTCCTATAAGAAGCCTTTCTCTATCCTCTTAGTCATTAGTATCATGTCCTTCTTCAAATGATTTTATTCTTACTTATCTAGGGAAATATATCCTTCCAAAAGACGCAAACCTCACTGCGGGCAGAAACTGGTTTGTTTTTTCCTTTCATCTTTGTATCTCTAGGACCTAGCACAGTGTCTTGCCATAACTGATGATTACTAAATGCTCATTGCATGAAAGAGTGGATAAATAACTATAAAAATTAGTTTAGCAGTGGATAATGTGATGTAGTTTTTTTTTAAGGTAAGTTATAAAGATCAAGTCTCTCATCATACTTGAGTCCTGTGGCTTATCAGCTTTGACAGGTGTCTAAAAATATCCTGCTTGCCTTCTCCTCCTAATTAGGAGATTTATAATGAAGACTTGCTGAAAGGTCCCTTTTTTTTTTTGTACTTTCCATTTAATGATAATAAATACCATTTATAATATACTGTAAGGTTTACAAAGCACTTTATCCATATTAACTCATTTGATCCTTAGTACAACCCTGTAAGGTAGATTATGCCCATTTTACAGATCAGAAAACTGAAGCTTTCCCAAGCTAGTATCTGAGGCAGGATGTCACCCTAGGTTTTCCTGATTCCAGTCTAGCATTCTATCATCTATTCCAGGTTGCTCACAAGCTTAATATTTATAACTGCTCTATTTCCTCATGTAGGGGGCTTGACTTAATTTTTCATTCTGCCTTCCCTTCCTAAAAAGTCTAGAGTTACTCCTCATCTGCACCTCTTGGTTTCTTTTAAATCTTGGTTAAAATTCCACTTTTGACAGGAAGCCTTTCCTAGTCCCTTCTGATGTCAGTGCCTTCCCTCAGAGATCACTTGGAATTTCTGCAGTATATATCTTGAAGTCTATAATTGTTCTCACGTTTTCTTTCCCTCTACTCCCACACCCTTAGAAAATGAATGCTTGAAAGACAGGGACTGGTTTTGCCTTCCTTTGTATTCCCAGTACTTATAACACAATGCCTGGTACATGGAAAAACACTTAATAAATACTTGTTGACTACCTCCTAATCTTATGTCTCAGGCTTGTAAACTAACCTATTGCATCTCAGTTACACCAATCTCTTTACAAAGCTCTGCTTGTAAATTCAGTACTTTTGTTGTTTTAGCAATAAATTGACAAGTTTTTATTGAGTCCCTGATGCCAGGCTTAGGGAGTAGGGCGAAAGAAATAGAAGTTTAAAGCACGGTCTGTGGCTTCAAGATATTTACAATCTAGTTGAGGCAGCTAAGACTAATTCAAGTAAAATGATGATTAAACAAAACAAGACGGTGTATGCTTACGTACTGAATGATGAGGTGCAGACGGCAGGTGCTGTGTAGGAGTTCTGGGAAGGTGGAAACAATTGAGGGTGCAAGAGTAAAGTTGACTCCTTGAAACTGAGCCTTGGAGGATGAGGAGGAATTGCAGAGGCAGGAAGAAAAAAAAGATTGAGATTCATATTTTCCTTTTTCAGTATATTTATACCCATTACAGATTTTATTCACATTTACCACTTGTCTTGACTTCAAAAAAAGTATGCCACAGTCCTTGTTACTAGCTCTTTTTCCAAGCCCGAACAATGTAGTTTCAAAATTTCTTGCAGTACTTTGGAATCTTAGCTCTGCACGATTATTGTTGGTAGTTGGGTTATTTTTTGGTTTTGTTCTTTTTTAAGGTCAACTTGGGGTACCAGAGATTCTGCTCACAGCATCACCTTTGTCTCTTCTTTCAAAGGTCCCTATAGTCACTTTCATAGCCTTGTATGTCTCCTGACACTAAGTATTGGGGAAAACCAGAAGACTAAGCAGCAATTAGGTCACATGAAGAATTGAAGCCAAACTATACAAGGCTAGGGTACAATTCATGAATGAAGCCTGGCCTGACTTGAGCTCAAATGAAAGGTTAGCTATAGTGATTGGGATTCTGAGTCCTCCAGAGTTTGGGACCATTGAATTCTGTTAAGTGACAACTATAACCTTTCTCTAAATGCTGTCCCCACCCCCTCCCCCCTCACCCCCCACTGCTGTGCACAGCATTTGTTTTCTGTTGCTGAATCATTAAATAGCAATATGATCATTATTTCCATTCCCCTGGTTCTAACTGGGGTTTTGGAGCCGGTTCCCGTTCCCAGTTCATTAACTGGCTGACCCTAGCATTAGCACCCCCTCCACTGGGGGTTGCCTTGGAGACAAAGCTTCCTGTGCGTAATCCAAGATTATCTGGCTCTTTATCCTGCATGTGACCCTTAATTACTTGCTAAATTAGAATGGTTTTCTGAAAATCACAAGAGGAGGTTAATATGTTCTTCCAGAGCTGGTCAAGCTAAGATGACACTAAATTCACAGGGAATTCAAATTCCATGATCCCTGAAGGCGTCTCTTTCAGGAAGGAGATGAACTCTCCCGGTGGGAGGCAGTACCCTTCCATAGAGCTGCTGTCACTCAACTTTCCCTGCCTGCATTTCTAGTGACTGTCTAATCTGCTCCAGACAATTCGCTATGTCAATATCAGGCAGGTTAATTATGGGACAGGGTCTTGCATCCGTTTGTCTTTGACAATTAATGTTGTCTTTGAAATTAATTGGTTCTTCTGAGAATCATTGCATGGTTTAATTATATAAATATACTTTGCCCCCCCAATGCTCCATATGCCAATTTAGAGCAAGAAGGTGGGAAGGAGGGGGTGAGGGTGGGGACACTTAGCAAATCTACCAAAGACTGGAAAAGAGACAGTTGGGGACAATTAACTGGGCATCATGATATGGGTTTGTTTTCTTTCTAATTTTATGGCTTAAAAGTTAACAAGACTAGTGAGAGGAAGGGAGGAACTCCTAGATTCTCATAACTTTGTTTGAAATAACAGAGAATATTTATTTAATAATGCTCTTCTTGATAACCCAAAAGATGATGGGATCACAGATTTAAAGTTGTAAGGAGTCTTAGATGCCATTTAGTCCAACTTTTTTGTTTTTACAGAGAAGGAAACTGAACTCCAAGGAGGTTGTGATTTAATCATAGAATCAGTATAAATTAAGGGCCCTTCCAGCCCAAGGAGTCATCTAACCCAAACTCTTTATCTTACAGATGAGGAAGAGAGGCCTAAAGAGGTTAATTGACTTGTCCGAGGTCACACAGGTGACCTAAAAGGTCCAGGATTCAAATCCGGATCCAGGAGATCCAGCATGCTTTCCATTCTACCACACTGCCTCTAAGAAAACTAGAGCAAAAGTATATACTATAGCTTCAGAAAGGACAAAACTTCCTTAAAATCTTAAATGAGATAAATTAAGCAAGACGTTCACATGGAAGGTGATAGACTGAGGGCAATGACAGGCTCGTAGACTCAAAGTCTGAATGGACCATAGAGGTCATCTTGTCCAGGGCTTCTTAAACTTCTTCCACTTGTGATTCTTTTTCACCTTTGTTGGTGTTGCATGGCCTGAGGGCATGCACAGTGCAAAGTGCACATGCTTTGTGTTCAGAACCAAGGTGGCAATGAAGTCCTGTGTGGGCAAGCACTGCCAGAAACACCTTGGATTTATTTTGCATTTGATTTTTAATTAATTTTTGGTCACTGCACATTCAGAAACCTTTTACTGTTGCCAAATTTTTGTGACCGTACGTGGGGTCATGACCCACAGTTTAAGAAGCACTGATTCTAGCCCTACTATCTCATTTTACGATGAGGAAACCAAAGCCCAGACTGGTTAATTGACTTGTCTGTGGTTACACAGGTTTTAAAAGGCAGGTGCCCAAACCAACAAGCTATGGCACTATGCTGTTGGGATATAAATTTTATCACTGATTAATTGCCATAAGTCCTTCATTCAGTTGGGGCAGCTAGGTGGCACAGTAGATAGAATTCCAGACCTTGACTCATCTTCCTGTGTTCAAATCTGGCTTCAGACACTTACTAGCAATGTGACCCTGGGTAAGTCACTTAGCCCTGTTTGTCGCAGTTCCTCATTTTTAAAATGAGCTAGAGAAGAAAATGGCAGACCACTCTAGTATCTTTGCCAAGAAAACCCCAAATGGGATCATGAAGAGCTGGATACAACTGAAAAATGACTTAACATCATTAGTAGCTCAGGAGTTCTAAGACTTCTTTTGTTTACAATCTATATAGAAGAGACTCAAAACTCCTACACTATCCATTTCTACTTGTTACCCCACTCCATTAAGAAAAAAAAAAAAACTTCTCAGAACTGAGTCAAATTTATAAGATTGCAAGCCATTCCCCAACTGATAAATAGTCAAAGGATATGAACAGTTTTCAGATGAAAATCAAAGCTATCTCTAGGCATATGAAGAAGTGCTCTAAATCACTTTTGATTAAAGAAATGCAAATTAAAACAACTCTGAGGTACCACCTCATACCTATCAGATTGGCTAATATGACAAAAAAGAAAACTGATAAATGTTGGATGTGGAAAATTGGGACACTAATGCACTGCTGGTGGAGTTGTGAACTGACCCAACCATTCTGGAGAAGAATTTGGAACTGTGACCAACTAGCAACCAAACCGTGTATACCCTTTGATCTAGCAATAGCACTACTAGGTCTGTATCCCAAAGAGATTATTAAAAAAGGAAAAAGGACCTGCATGTGCAAAAATATTTATAGCAGCTCTTTTCATGTTGGCAAAATATTAGAAACTGAAGGGGTACCTATTAATTGGGAAATGGTTGAACAAGCTGCGGCATATGAATGTAATGGAATGCTTTGTGTAATAAGAAATGATGAACAGGCAGATTTCAGAAAAACCTGGAAAGACTTGTATCAACTGATGCAAAGTGAAATGAGCAGAACTAAGAAAACCTTTTACACAGTATCAGCAACACTGTGTGATGATTAACTATGAATGACTCAGCTTTTCTCAGCAACACAATGATCCAAGACAAGTACAAAGGACTCACGAAGGAAAATGCTATCCATGTCTAGAGAAAGAACTGATGGACTCTGAATGCAGATTGAAACATACTCTTTTCACTTACTTTATTCTTTCTCATGATTTTTTCCTTTTGATCTGTTTCTTCTCTCACAACTGTGACTAATATGGAAATATGATTTATGATAGTACATGTATAAGCTATACCAAATTGCCTACCATTTTAGGAAGGGGGAGGGAAGGGAAGGAGTGGGAAAAATTTGGAACTCAAAATCTTGCAAAAATGAATGCTAAAAATTGTCTTGACATGTAATTGGGGGAAAATACTATTTTAAAAAATCCTCTCAACTAGAAGTTTCGCCAGAATCTATAATAAGAAATGGACTGCTTAGGGGGCATTAATAAAGTGATGCCTGATTTTTATTACTTTGATACTTACATGCGTCTATGGTCTCATTATTGTGGGTATTTACTCCAAAGGTGCAGATCTTTGATTTTGTCTATGCCCTCTACCAGTGCAGATTGGTATTTGCTCTGCAACTCATTGGCTAAGAGATTTGGCATGATGAGAAACAGCATGGCATCATGGATAGAGAGTCTCAGAGTCTCAGAGTCAGGAAGACCATAAATCTTCTACCAGGAGCCCATCCAACATGCTAGAAACCTTTCTTTATATCTCTTGGCATTGCAGGGATATAAATGGATCACTCAAGGTGGATCACCATCAAGGATCGAGGCGCTTGCTATTTAATTGGTCCATCTTTTTTTGTCCCCCAGACAGCTCTTGCCTCTTTGGTGCAGTTCTTTGTTTATAACATATTGTAGCCTACTTATGCTCACCATATATTTTTCCATTGCTTTTTGGGTGACCTTGAACTTTAATTTTTCAATGACCATAATATGAAAGCAGAATTATGAGATTCTGAACTTAGCCAAAAACTTGTAGATACTAAAAAAGATGTAGATGCCAAGAAACAACATATCCATCCTTTACGATAACATCTAGTAATGTCATTTGGATGCTTTCCCATTCAAAACAAAAGGTCCTATTCTCTCCTCTATGATTGGATGAGATCTTCACCCTAAGATACACTGAGTTGCCTTTTTTTTTTTTTTTTTTGCTTTTTGGTGAGGCAGTAGGTGTTAAGTTACTTGCCCAGGATCACACAGCTAGTAAGTGTCAAGTGTCTGAGGCCAGATTTGAACTCAGGTCCTCCTGACTCCAAGACCAGAGTTTCTGAGTTACCTTTGAGCTAAAATACACACGACCCCAAAAACTATCCTTTCTAATCCCCTCCCCACCAACCCCTGTGACTCCTAGACCTGCACAGGAGATTCTGATACTTGTATCATGGTGCTTGACTAGGAAATGCTGATTTTGATTAGTGGTTTCTCCTCTTACTTCTTTAATTATGGATGTCTAGTAAACGTACAAACATACTGCAATGCTAGAAAATATTGTTTGAAAAAATATGCTTCTTAAAATTATGTCACTCCACCATGGACCTCCTTTGTGCACAGCTGGTCTAGTCCAGCAGTGTTTCCCAATTTTCTTTGATTTAGTACCATTTATTCCTTATACAGCCTATTCAGATATGTGATAATAGAGCCCACTGTCTCTGAATATGGAAAGCAATTATTATGAAATCTTTAGAGATCTTCTCCATTTTTCAATCTGTTTGTTCTTCTCCCAGTTTCATCTTTCAATTGTCAAAGTCACGTAGATAACAGAGTTGGGACTTTAACTCAGGTAAAGTTTTGAATCATAATTCAAAACCGATTCAAAAACCGATCCTTTTTCCACTATACCACCAGTTCAACAGGAGTTTTTATACAATATCTCTCCAACCCTCTGGTTCCCAATACTAGCTTTGGAGCTATGAATTCAAATAAATGTGGAAGGCTATGCCCCTACTTGAACACATATGTTTTGCTGTTGTTCTCAGAAGGCTTTGTGCAAAATTTACTATACCATGCAAGAGGCAACCAGATGGTATAATAGAAGCAGAGCTTCTTAAACCATGGGTCACACCCCCATAAGAGGTCACAAAAAAAAGTGGCAACAGTAAAAGGTTTCTGAACATGCAAGGACCCAAAATTAATTAAAAATTAAATGCATAATGAATCCAAGGTTTTTCTGGCAGTGCTTACCCATGATGCATTACTGCAGCCTTGGTTCTGAACACAAAGCATGCACACTTTGCACTATGCATACCTTCAGGCCACACAACACCAAGGAATGCTGCCAAAATGTGAAAAGGGGTCACAAGTGGAAAAAGTTTAAGAAGTCCTGGAACAGAGCACTGAACCCAGAGAAATGAAGACCTTAGTTCAAATCTGGCTTCAGACACTTACTAGCTGTGGGTCCCTGGGCAAATCACTTTACCTGACATTCGGTTTTCTTATATGTAAAATGGGGGTAATAATAACACTCAGTCCCAGGGTTGTTGTGAAGATAAAATAAGATAATATTTGTAAAGTACTTTGCAAACATTTAAAGTGTAATATAAGTGCTAGCTATTATGTCCCCAAATGCAGAACTCTCATTTTATAGGTTTAATTATAGCATATATGGCTTAATGAGAAGAAAGTCTCATGGGGCATGAGTGAAGTAGATGAATGAGGGGCAGCTAGGTGGCACAGTGGGTAGAGCACCAGACCTGGAGTCAGAAGGACCTGAGTTCAAATCCAGCCTCAGACACATAACACTTACTAACTGTGTGACTCTGGGCAAGTCACTTAACCCCAATTGCCTCTCCCCCCCCAAAAAAAGAAATAGATGAATGAATGAATAAAAAAGAATGCATTTGATGTTATGTCCTTAGCACTTGGAATACCAATATAAGAACTAGACAATCCCTGCCCTTAAGAAGCTTACATTCTAATTGTGGTGAGACACTATGAATAGGAAGGCAAATAGCAATGCTAAGCAGTCACTGCAGCAAGACAGATGCATTACACAGTCAGTATGTGTCAGAAGCGGAACTTGAACTCATCTTTCTAACTCTGAGGCTAGCTTTCTAACCACTACTCTGTCCTACTAGGTTAGATTTATATTACATGTAGAGGAATGGTTGATTTAACATTAGGAAAGCTGTCAAATAACAAATCATATTAATAAAAAAATCACATGATTATGTGACATGCAGAATAAGCCTTTGTCAAAATACATCAATCATTTATGTTTAAAAAAAACACTAAGAAGTATTTAATGTGATCAGAATAATTAAAGCAAGAGTTTATCTTCAATAGAAAAAAACTAGAAACTTTTCCCAGCAAGATCTGTGGTAAAACAAAAGTGTTCCTTATTACTTTATGCAGTACTAGAAATGCTAGCTTTAAGGAGGAAAAAAGAGTTGAAGTAAGTATAGGCAAAAGGAAGCAAAATTATCTGTTTTTGCAGATGAAATCCTGGTTTATTTAGAAAATCCTCGAGGCAATGAAAAAAAAACACCATTTAATAACTTTACTGAAGTGAATCCATAAAAATTATCAGTCTTTCTGTATTTTATTAACAAAGCCCAGGAGGAAACATTAGAAAGAGAAATTACATTAAAAATAACTACGCAAAATATAAAACATTTGGATGTTAACACACAAAAGATATATAAATGCAGCTTTAAAAACATCTTTATAGAAATAAAGGAAGACAAATCATTGGAGACACATTCATCATTCATGGTTGGGCCAACAAATATAATAAAATTATTATATTAACTAAATTAATTTTTAAATTTAGTATTCTTCCATCAAGTTACTAATAGTCTACCTCAGGGGTGGGGAACCTGTGACCTTGAGGCCCCATATGGCATTCTAGGTCCTTCAGTACAGCCTTATGATCAAGTCCAAGTTTTACAGAACAAATCCTTTATTAAGGGAATTTTTTCTGTAAAGTTTGGAAAACAGTCAAAGGGCTGCACTTGAGGACCTAGAGGGCCACATGTGGCCTCAATGCTGTAGGTTCCCCACTCCTGGTTTACCTTATTTGTTGTTGCTGAGTAGTTTCAGTCATGTCCAATTCTTTGTGATTCCATTTGAAGGGGTGAGGTGTTTGGCAAAGATACTGGCGTGGTTTGCCATTTCTTTCTTCAGTTCATTTTATGGATAAGAAACTGAGGCAAAATGGGGTTAAGTGACTTGCCCAGGGTCACACAGCTAGTATAAGTGTCTGAGGCCAGATTTGAACTCATATATTCCTGATTCTGGTGCCACTGTACCACCTAGCTGCTCAGTCTACCTTATAGACCTTATATAGACAATAACACAGTTGATTAGGAGGAACAAAAGAACTGGAGTACCAAAAAGGACAATTTTTTTAAAAAGTAAAAATGGAAGACTTGAAGTTCCAGCTCTCAGACTATAATGTAAACTACCAATCATCAAAATGATTTGACATTAGTCAAAAAATGGAAAAGTAAATCAGTCATACATATAGATAATGAAGAAAGAAACAATAGTGACAAACCAAAGATCAGAAATGATCGGGGTAAGGATTCCTTCTATGATAAGACCAGGGAAAATAGGAAAGCCCTTTAACAGTTATTAGTTTTGTAATAGCAACTAATACCATATGCCAAAATAAACTCAAAATTGATATATTCTAAATATAAAAGCTTATTTGTTTTTAATTAGAGGAGAATGGAAAACAGTACCTTTCAAATCTATGATTGGGAAAAACGCTTAACTAGGGAAGGGGCAAGGTGATTATAAAATACAAAATAGACAATTTCAAATACATAAAATCCGAAAACTTTTCCGTGAACAAAACCAATGTAGCATGCATGCAAAATGAAATTGTCAATTGGGAAAAATCTTTGCATTAAATACTTTTGGTAAAAATCTAATATCTGGATATAAAGGGAATTAACACAAATATACAAGAGCAGGAGCCATCCTTCAATAGATAAGGAATCAAATGTTATTAACAAATTGATTTCAAAAGAAGAAATGCAAATAATCAAGAAAGTTTGACAGAGCCTCTGTCAAGTATGAAAGTCACATGTTGTTTTTTATCCTTTGTTTTTGAAGAGGACCAACGACATCATGGTATGATATCCTGACTTGCACATGAATTGGATTTAAGTGAGGCAGCCTCACTGTCTTCCAGAGTCATCAAAGTCCAGTGGCAGGACAAAATTCAAGACAACTAGCAATGGCCTGGGATGCAGTGGATGACCTTGTTGTCTTCAATGTTTGAACAAGTTCTAAGTACTCCACAGCACCTCTTCAGCCACCTACATGACAGTTGGAGCAAATTGTTCTCATCTGCCCATTCCACTGGGGAAAGTCTTCACATGCTTGGAGTAGACATCCCCACAACTCACCAACATGTTTGAGCCCTATCAGTCACCTTTAACTTGATTTGACCCATCTACTGAGACAGTTTTACCAGAGTTGGGTGGCCACACATGCTACAGTTTCTTGGAGTCGGAGGTGAGAGTCTCTCAGCAGGTAGTAAGTACCGATCCCAAGAAAATAGAAATATTTTCCTCTTAGCCACAACCAAAGAACTTTTGAGAACTAAAGATTTTTCTAGGATTTGGTGGCTACTATGGGAAATTTGTGAAGAACTTGGCCATTATTTCTAAGCCTCCTGATGACGTTACCCATGAATATATGTCAAGAAAAAGTGGAAACAGAAGGGCAAAAGAGGACATGGTAGTCTGAATTCTCTGGCAACTTTTGGAGATCACTGGGATGAGAAATGTGAGCAGGTCTTCAGGGACCTGGTGAACTTGTCCTCACTTGCAGTGGTGTTGGCTTATGCAGACCCAAGTGTGTCATTTGTGTTGCATACTAACACCAACCTAAAGGGCATTGGTGCAGTTTTATACAAGGAAAGCAATGCCTACTAGAAGCCTATTACATTCCCAGTAGAGGACTCTCTGACAATGAGACTCATTATCCCATCTACACATTGGAGTTCTTAACGGTAAAATGGCCCACCACTGATAATATTTAAGTCTATGTGAATGTATGCGTACAGGAAATTGGCACAAATACATGAGGAAGAAACATTCTCCCACAGATAAGTGGCCAAGGGCATTATGTGATAAAAATGCACCAAATCACTAAGAGAAATGTGAATAAAACAAGTCTGAGTTGTTTTAATAACTCCACTTCACATCCATCAAATTAGCAAAGATAATAAAAGAAAAAAGCATTAAATATGAAGTATTAAATGGAGAGGCTGTGGGAAGAAAGGCATATAGTGGTTGGTGGAAAGTGGATGAGTGATTTGATATTATTCTAGAAAAGTCACAAAACTATGCATCCCTTCTGACCTACAGATGTTGCTACTAGGCACCAGTTTGAACACAGAAAGAAAAGAGCAAAGAGTCAAGAAAAGGGGCCCTGGAACATTCTTCACAATAAGCCAAGCTCAATTAAGGGTGAGCCAGAGGATTTGAGCAGGAAAGGGTGGTGGACTCACCAGACGAGGGGGTTCAGACTTCATAGAAATAAATCTCCAGTGGTGCCTAGTCCTTCCCCACTGGTACTGGAAGGTCCGCTTGGCCCTTTTCCATGTTACATCCCACTTCTGACACTAATTAATGTCAACTGGACTGGAACCAGCCTCTAACCTGTGGGTGGCCAGAGCCAGACAAACAGAAGGCTAGAGACAGGAGAGTCAAAACACAAAGAGAATTTTAATTAATTTTAGAGTGAGAAAAATGACGTATGCATACAGAAGCTCTCCCCCACCCCAAGAAGGAGGGCTAAAGGCTGGGGCCACTTAAATACATGAAAGGGGTTGGCCCATAACACAATCATTCTTAGATCTTAAGATATTCTCATAGTTGGCATTTCTTGGAACAATACAGGCATTTTTGAGCCCCGTGGGAACAGCCATTGTCTCAAATTTTAGGGGTTGTGGCCACCCTACCAGGTACAGAACCAGAACTCTGTGACAGGAAAGAGTACAATACCTGTTACTGAGAAGAAGCAGGGATTGGGAGCATGTGATGGATGGCGCTGGGAAATAGGGAGAGCTAAATTCCTTAGTGAACACCTGGTGCTGGTCCAAGCAGTACAGTTTGCCAGGGGTTGATATCATCATGAGCACAAAGGATTACTGTTATGCCAGACGTAGGACACAGCATCCTTGCTAGGCCTTATCTCTGAAAAACGGGGCATCTCCAAAATATTTTGACAATAAATATACCCCAAATATCTTATACCTTCCAAAGTTATTTTGAATGGAATTTCCCTTTCTAGCTCTTCCTGCTAATTGTTATAGGTAATAATGCATTTTAAAATATTTTCTTTTTTTCAATTACATGCAAAAATAATTTTAACATTATTTTTTAAAATATGAATTCCAAATTCTCATCCTCTCTCCATCTACTACTACTTAACAACATGGGAAGCAATTTGATATAGGTTATACATGTGCAGTCATGTTTAAACATGTCTCCATATTAATCATGCTGTAGAAAAAAACACAGAAAAAACAACATAAAAATGAAGTAAAAAATTATATGCTTGGCTCTGCATTCAGATTCCATCAGTTCTTTCTCTGGAGGTAGATAGAATTTTTTTTTTATCATAAGTCCTTCAGAATTGTCTTAGATCTTTGTATTGCTGAGAATAGCTGTCATTCACAGTTGTTCATCATACAATGTTGCTGTTACTATATACAATGATCTCCTAGTTCTGCTCACTTCACTTTGCATCAATTCATGTAAATTATTCCAGGTTTTTCTGAAAACCTGTTCTTGTTCAGTCATTTCCCAATTGATGGGCATCTCCATAATTTCTAATTCTTTGCCACCACAAAATGAACTGCTGTAGATATTTTTATAAATAGGTTCTTTTCCTTTCTTTTTTCTTTTTAACTCTTTGGGATACAGAGCTAGTAGTGGTATTTGCTGGGTCAAAGGGTAAGCAGTTTTATAGAGCTTTTGGATATAGTTCCAAATTGCTTTCCAGAATGATTGGATCAATTCACAACTCCACCAACAGTGCTTTAGTGTCTCAATTTTCCCACATCCCCTACAACATTTATCATTTTCCTTTTCTGTCACTTTAGCCAATCTGATAGGTGTGAGGTGATACCTCAGAGTTGTTTTAATTTGCCTTTTCTCTGAGCATTTTTTCATGTAACTATAGATAGCTTTGATTTCTTTGTCTAAAAACTGCTTGTTCATCTCTTTTGTCCATCTATCAATTGGGAATGATTTGTATTCTCATAAATTTGATTCAATTCTCTATATATTTGAGAAGTGAGGCCTTTATCAGAGAAACTTGCTATTTCTTCCCCCATCCTCAGTTTTCTGCTTTCTTTTTAATCTTGGCTGCATTGGTTTTGTTTGTGCAAACCCTTTTTAATTTAATGTAATCAAAATTATTCATTTTATATCCTGTAATGCTCTCTATCTCTTGTTTGGTCATAAATTCTTCCCTTATGCATAGATCTGACCAGTAAATTATTCCATGCCCCCTTAATTTGCTTATGATATCCCCCTTTATGGCTAATTTACCTATTTTGACCTTATCTTGGTATAGAGTGTGAGATGTTGGTCTGTTAGTTTCTGCCCAACTGGTTTCTAGTTTTCCCAGCGGTTTTTGTCAGATAGTGAGTTCTTGTCCCAAAAGCTTGGATTTTTTATTTTATCAAACACTAGATTACTATGATCATTACCTGCTGAGTACTGTGTGTCTAATATTTTCCACTGATCCACCACTCTATTTCTTAGTCAGTACCAGATTATTTTGGTGATTACCACCTTATAATATAGTTTGAGATCTGATATGGCTAGGCCACCTTCCTTCACATTTTTTTTAATTAATTCATTACCTTGATATTTTTGACCTTTTGTTTTTCCAAATAAATTTTACTATTATTTTTTCTAGCTCTATAAAATTTTTTTGGTAGTTTGATTGGTATGGCACTGAATAAGTAAATTAATTTAGGTAGAATTGTTGTTTTTATTATATTTGTTCAGCCTACCCATCAGCAATTAATATTTCTTCCAATTGTTCAGATCTGATTTTGTGTATGTGTGTGAAAAGTGTTTTGTAATTGTGTTCATGTATTTTCTGGAATTGTCTTGCCAGGTAGACTCCCAAGTATTTTATATCATTTAGCCTATTTTAAGTGGAATTTCTCTATCTCTTGGAGCCGCACTTTGTTGGCATACACACACATGTACATACATATACATATATATTACACACACATATATGTAAATGCTTATGGTTCATGGTTTTATTTTATACCCTGAAACTTTGCTAAATTTGTTAATTATTTTCCCTAGTTTTTTAGTTGATTCTGAAGGATTCTATAAGTATATCATCATGCCATCTGCAAAGATGGATAATTTTGTTTCCTCATTACCCAATCTAATTCCATCAATTTCTTTTTCTCCTTTTATTGTTATAGTTTTCTAGTTCAACAGTACAATTTCTAGTACAATATTGAATAATAATGGTGATAATGGACATCCATGCTTCACTCCCTGATCTTATTGGAAAGGCTTCTAACTTCTCATTACAGATAATGCTTGCTGATAGTTTTAGATAGATACTACCTATCATTTTAAGGAAAGCTCCATTATTACTATGCATTCTAGTGTTTTTAATAGGAATGAGTGTTGTATTTTGTCAAAAGTTTTTTTCTGCATATATTGAGATAATCATATGTTTTTCTTCATTTTGTTATTGAAATGGTCAATGATACTGATAGTATTTCTAATATTGAACCAGCCCTGCATTTCTGGTATAAATCCCACCTGGTCCTACTATGTGATCTTTATGACATATTGCTGTAATCTCCTTGCTAGTATTTTATTTAAAATTTTTACATCAACATTCATTAAGGAAATTGGCCTATTATTTTCTTTCTCTGTTTTTGCCCTTCCTTGGTTATGTATCAACACAAGTTTATGTTGTAAAAGGAATTTGGGAGGACTCCTTCTTTGTCTATTCTTCTAAATAGTTCATACAGTATGAGAATTAATTCTTCTTTAAATGTTTGTTAGAATTCACTTGTACATTCATTTGGTCCTAGGGATTTTTTTCTTAGGGAGCTCATTAATGGCTTGTTCATTTTTTTATTCTAACATAGGGTTATTTAAGTATTTTATTTCATCTTCTGTTAATCTTTCTAGACATTTTATATTTTTGTAAATATTCATCCATTTCAATTAGGTTGTTGGATTTATTGGCATATAATGGGCAAAATATCTTCTAATAATTACTTTAATTTTATCTTCATCAGTGGTGAATTCACCGTTTTCATTTTTGTTACTGGTAATTTGGTTTTCTTTCTTTTTCTTTAATCAAATTATCCAATGGTTTCTCCATTTCATTGGTTTTTTTTCCTTTTTTTCTTATGTATAGTTTATTACTAATTCAATTGATAGCCTGAAAGCTACAGAATGAGTGAACAAGTTGAATTTCAAAGTTATAAATAACTGGCTCTTTAAAGAAAAAAAAATATTCATTTCCTTGGCCTTTTCTTTTTGTGCATGTTTTTTGGACCTTTCTGTTTGAAATTTTTCTTCTTCCTGATGAGACTTTTCACATCTCTGTCATGAAGCTAGTCATCTGGTTCAGCCTCCCACTGAAGTTGCTTGATACTTGCATTATCTCTGTTGGTCATGGCATTCATACCAATGTTATCAAACTTGGAGCCAACATTTTCATCCAGCAGTTGGCCAAACTCTTCAGCAGATACAAATAAACTGGAGTCATTGAAGGATCGCTTCTTTTTCTGCCTTGGGCCTTGAAGTGATGCAGCAAAGTCAGCATCATCTACTTTTTATCTATTTGCCTTTTTTTAATGCTGGCCTTGGTGCTGACTTTATCTTGTAGTTCTAGAATGCTTTCACTTTCTTCATCTAGCACATCCATGAATGTACCTTCATCTTCATCAATTTCCTCAAATTCTTCATGTATACTGCCCAAGGAGATCATCCAAATCATTGAAGTCATAGTCATCACTACCTTCCAAGTCTGATTCCTCATCCCCTTGGGTATTTTTAGTCCCTTTAGTTTTCTTTTTTACATTACCAGCAAAATTGAGGTCATCCTTTCCAGCAGCACTGAAGTAATTATCATCTTCAACTGTGTCAAGTATCTTCTCAAATTCTTCATCATCTACATCCTCTACACTTTCATCATCTGAAGATATTTGATATTTATGTTTTTCTTTGCCAACCTTCTTGAAGTATCTATAGAAAAAAATTTCATCCACTGGTATCTGGCTTTCTTCTTTTGCAAGGAATTCCTTATTGTTCACAGCAACATTCCTCAAATCATTCATGAAATGCTTCCTCTTTGGCTGCATCACAACACTATCTGTGTTCTCTTTCCCCTTATGTTACTTTGGATTCCTATATACAAATTGATTCAAAAATCTCATTAGTGTAAAATCCTGTAATGGATCTCTTGAATATTGAATATAATCCCCCTGTAAAATAGTTTTTGCAAAAAGGGCCACAGATGGATGAAAATGTTCAGAAAGCTTCCTGAGTTCCCAAAGACTTGTATTATCCACTCCACAGAACAAAGGTTTTGATTCAATGGATCATAGATATTTAATTTTTTTCCACCCTCTAAATTCTTAAGATGAACCCATGAGGTAGAACATGATTTTTCTGCCTTGAAGAAAAAGCTGTGCTCTCATCTTTGTCTATTTCTTCATCTGCATTTGTTTCCATTTCTTTACCAGCATCTGTAAATTTTTCAGTACCATCATCTTCATCTAAGTCTAGAAAATGTTCTTCTTCATCAGATTCCAGATGCTCGTGCAGTTGAGTTCGTAATGCTGGTTTTGCTTTAAAGATCTCAGACACAAGGTATAGTGTTCCACATATGAATGGTGGCATCTGTCCACAAGTGATTTGGAGCTGCCTCTTCACAAATGCCTTCACCCGATGTAAAACTGTATCACTTTTCAGAGACTTGTAGACAAGATTAAGAAACATAGACTGCTTGGAACATAACAGCAAACCTGGATCTAACAACTTTTTGTATAAGGCTGCATAATATCTGTTTGATATTGTCTGATGAGAATCCATTACTTGGAAAAGCAACATCAAGACTTGAACATTGGTATTAAAATTCACAAGATGTAACACTCTGAATAATGTATCCAGCTGTTCTTTCATCTTTTCATCACTGATTTCAGCATATGGGTAAGCTCTATTTACTCCAGTTAAAAGGGCACTAAGCATTTTAGACTCAATATCATTTTTCTTGATACAAGTCCGAAAAAAGCAAAAATAAAGAATTATTAGTTTGTTAGCCAATACACTTTTGTCATGTGAAAGTACTATTTGATTTAAGAAACAAATGGCATAATACTGGACTTTGGAGCTAATATTTGATCGATAGATTAGTCTCTCAATTTCACTACACACGACTCCTTTCAAAGTCTCTAGCAGATGGGAGGCTTTGGTGGCTATTCTGTTCTGGGGATCTCCAAGTTTATTTACCAGCTGTATAAGAAAGGCTTTTCCTTCCTCAGGCTTAATAGAGAGAATCTCAGGAGCCACTCCAAGTGCTTGAGTTTTAGTTGCAACTAGTGAATTGTGACCTAAAGTTTCCAAAACTTGTACAAACTCAGCCACTAAGTGTTTGAGCTGATGTTCAAAATTCCATAGTATCAGTCTCATATCTCTTGTGTCCCTATTGCCACTTGACAATTTTTCTAGTTTGTTGAAAGGATATTGGTTACAATTTTGTAGTTTACGATTGTCTGGCAAAAGGTCTGTAATAAGCAGTTCTTTAAAGTGTCTAAAGCCATTAGACTTTGCCCTTTGCTACCCTTTTTTTTGGATAAGGTTCACCAGGATCTCCACAAACTTGAGTGTATGGATGGCATCATCCTGAATAAGGAGGATCATGGCAGCCAGTCTGTCACCGAGGGTCCCAGATGACACTGTAGCTTTCATCCATGTAGAAGAGGAGCCACTCTCTTCTGATTACTTCTCTTGATCCTGAATAAGTCGATTTCATGTTGATACAGTTTCTGAGCCAAAGCTTTGTACTGGGATACAACAACTTGGGACTGAGATTCTAAGGTATATTCATTGGTATACTCCAGATCATACCACTTCCCCCCAGGTTTGATCAGCATTGTTGGTCTAGCATAAAATTCAAAGATGTCTTGTTGTTTATCTTTCTTTACAGCTGATTTAGTATTGCTGTCTTCATCAATGACTTGTGCTTGCTTCTTCACACTCTTTTTGTCCTTATTAACTGGTGCCTTTTTGTTTTCTGCTGGAGTCTCTTTTTCTTTTCTATTTTAGATATTTTAATTTCTTTATCATTGGCTTTATTTCCTGCTAGATCCTTATCCTCTTCCAACTGGAAATTCTTTAAATAGTTGGATACACATAGATTTTTGATAAATGCCTCTAGTTCACCCTGCTGAAGGTCATCAATCATTTCTTTTTTGCCTCCATCCATGAGTTCCTCATTCTCATCCAAAGTTGCCAGCATAAGATAATCTTGCTTGGTGCCTCCGAGCTGCAGCACGTTTTCCATTGTGAAGCCGTCCTCATCTCCGTCTTCCCCATCATCTTTTTCATCGTCCTCGACCACTGCTGCCACTTTCTCGGCCTTCCCAGGGCTCCAGGGTCGCTTGGGGTGAAACTCCACGCGGGGTTTCTGAGGAGCCATCGAACTCCTCTGACCCGAAGCACTCCTCCTTGCGTCACTTCTGCCTAGACTATTTTTTTTTTCACCATAAAACCAGCTCCTACTTTTATTTATTAGTTCAATGGTTTTCCTGCTTTCCCTTTTATTAGTCTTATCTTTGATTTTAAGGATTTTTAATTTGATATTTAACAGGGGAGTTTTAATTTGTTCTTTTTCTATTTTTTTAATTGCACACCCAATTCATTGAGCCACTTTTTTTTACTTTATTAATGTTAGCGTTTAAGTTCTATTCATCTCCTTAACTTCTTTCTTGTTTAATTGTTTTGTTAGATTTATCTAGTTCTGAAAGAGGAAATCGAAGTCCCCCACTAGCATAGTTTTATTGTCTATTTCCTCCTCTAACTCATTTAACTTTTCCTTTAAGAATTTGGATGCTATACTGTTTGATGCATATATGTTTAGTATTGATATTACTTCATTATCTGTGGTACCTTTTAGCAAGATGTAGTTTCCTTGTTCATTTCTTTTAATTAGATCTATTTTTGCTTTTGATCTGTCTGTGATCATGAATGCTAGCCCTGATTTTTTTCTTTACTTCAGCCGAAGCATAATATGTTCTACTTCAGCCCTTTACCTTTAATCTGTGTGTCTCTCTGCTTCAAATATGTTTCTTGTAAACAACATATTGTAGGATTCTGGTTTTTAATTAATTTAATTCACTTCCATTTTAAGGATGAGGTCATTCCATTCATATTCACAGTTATGATTACTGTTTATTTCCCTCACTCCTGCTTTCTCCCTGTTTATCCTTCTCTCTCTCCTTTCACCCTGTCCCTCTTCAAAATTATTTTACTTCTGACCAACAGCTCACCCAATCTGCCTAAACTTCTGTTAGCCTCCCTTCTTCTTTTGTCCCCCTCCCCTGTAGAGTAAGATAGATTTCTATACCCAACTGAGCGTGTATGTTATTCAGTCTCTTGAGTCAATTCCAATGAGAGCTCTTCTTGCCACAATCACCCCATCTTCCTCTCTACTGTAAAAGCTCTTTTGTGCCTCTTTTGTGTAAGACAAATCACCCCACTGTACCTCTGCTTTCTCCCTTCTCACAGTGCATCTCATTTTCTTACCCCTTGATTTTATCTTTTTTTATATCATCTCATCTTAATCGACTCACACCTGTGACCTCTGTCTATGTACACTCCTTCTAACTGCCTTAATTAAGAAAAATTTCTTAGGAGTTACAAGTATTTTCCTCCCATGTAGGACATAAACAGTTTAACCTCATTAAATCCCTTATGATTTATCTTTTCTTTTTACTTTTTTATGCTTCTCTTGAGTCCTGTGTTTGAAAGTCAAATTTTCTATTCTGCTCTGGTCTTTTTTTTTTAAATCAGGAATGTTTGAAATTCCTCTATTTCATTAAATACTCATTTCCCCCCGAAGGATTATACTCAGTTTTGCTGGGTAGGTGATTCTTGGTTCTGATCCTAGCTCCTTTGCCTTCCAGAATATCATATTCCAATCTCTCTGATCCTTTAATGTTGCAACTGCTAAATCTTGTGTTATTTTGGCTGTGGCTCCATGATATTTGAATTGTTGCTTTCTGGTAGCTTGCAATATTTTCTCCTTGTCCTGGGAACTCTGAAACTTAGCTATAATATTCCTGGGAATTTTCATTTGGGGATCTCTTTCAGGAGATGATTGGTAGATTCTTTCTATTTCTATTTTACCTTCTAGTTCTAAGATATCAGAGCAGTTTTCTTTGATAATTTCTTGAAATATGTTGTCTAGGCTCTTTTTTTGATCATGGCTTTCAAGTAGTCCAGTAATTTAATTTTTTTTTTTTAGGCAATTGGGGTTAAGTGACTTGCCCAGGCTCACACAGCTACTAAGTGTCAAGTGTATGGTCTGAGGCCAGATTTGAACTCAGGTCCTCCTGACTTCAGGGCCAGTGCTCTATCCACTGTACCACCTAGCTGCCCCTTACTGGTGAGGCAATTGGGGTTAAGTGACTTGCCCAGAGTCACACAGCTGGTGAATATTATATGTCTGAGGCCAGATTCAAACTCAGGTTCTCCTGACACCAGGGCCCCTGCTCTATCCACTGCACCACCTAGCTGCCCCTCCAATAATTCTTAAATTATGTCTCCTTGATCTATTTTCCAGGTCAGTTGTTTTTCTGATGAGATATTTCACATTTTCTTTTGTTTTTTTCATTCTTTTTATTTTGCTTTATTGTTTCTTGATGTTTCATGGAGTCATTGGGTTCCACTTGCCCAATTCTACCTTTAAAGGGACTATTTTCTTCAGGGAGCTTTTGTGCCTCCTTTTGCACTTGGCCAATTCTGCTTTTTAAAGAATTCTTCTCTCCAGTGGATTTTTGTGCATTTTTTTTAACCTTTCAGCATATTCTGTTTTTTAAGGTGTTATTTTTTCAGTATTTGTTTGTGCCTCCTTTACCAAGCTATTGATTTTTTCTGCATCATTTTCATTTCTTATCCTCATTTTTCTTCTGCCTCTCTTATGTGATTTTTTAAATATCTTTTGAGCTCTTCCAAAGCTTGAGATCAATTCACATTTTTCTTTGAAGCTTTGCATGTAGCTGTTTTGATATCATTGTCTTCTCAGTTTGTGTTTTGATCTTCCCTGTCACCATAGTAATTTTCTACGGTCAGGTTCTTTTTTATGTTTGCTCATTTTTATAGTCTTTTTCTTGACTTCCAACTTTATGGCAAAGTTGGGCTTTGCTCCTAGGGCAGAGGGGGGCATTATCCCAAGCTCCAGGTTTTTCGTGCTGCCTGTGTCAAGAGCTGGTTCTGTGGGTCTGTAAATTTCAGTTCTTCTAAGGTACTGTAATCTAAGAAGAGGTGTGATTGGTGTTCTCCTGGCCTATGCTCTGGTCTGTGAATGACCACACATACTCTTTTCCACCCTGGAACTATGACCAGAGTCCCTGCTTCTGCTAGTCCTCCTCACCCTGGGACTGCAACCTGGAACCATGTATAGGCAATGCAAGAGTCCTGCATTTAGTGTCAGCAAAGGATGTCCTGTAATTTCCTTTTGACCAGTTGTCTGATCATCTTACCATCTGTGGGCTAAGAACTCTAGAAGTTGTTGCTACTGATTCAGTCATCCCAAAGGCCTGTAGCTAGCTTGTGCCAGGTGTAGTCTGCTGCTGGCTGCCTAGTGTAAGAGCCTTGGGTCTCACTGCCAGCTTGCACTGGGTCTCAGGGCTTTGCTGCTGACTAACTGGGGGCAGCATGTGCTGGATTGTGCTCCACTCTCATCCCAGTGAGTTGGACCTTTCCTGCCCACCTTATAAGTTGTCTTGGGTTGGAAATTTGCATCATCTTGTCTTTTTGTTTGTTCTGCCACTCCCAATTCTTTTTTGAGGTGTTATTTTAATATTATTTGGAGGGGAATTTGGGAGAGCACAGCAATTCCCTGCTTTTACTCCATCCTCATGGCTCTACCCCCATCTTTTATTTTAAAAGAGAAATACTAGAAAGCATGGGAATAAATGACCTTTCCTTAACATCATAAATAATATCTACCTAAAACCAAAAGCAAATGTTATATGTAATGGAGAAAAGTTAGAGGTTGTTCTGATGAGATCAGAGGTAAATAATGTTGGTTATCGTCACTACAACTATTTAAGTAGTCCTAAAAACGATAGCTAAAGCAATAAGTCCAGAAAATTAAGTGGTGAGGCATAGACAAAGAAGGCATTAAGGTAAAGTTATTACTTTTTTTTTTACAAAATTATATAATGCTTTACTTTGAAAACCCTAAAGAGTCTACCAAAAATTAATTGATACAATAATTTTAGTAAAGTTATAGAGTAAAATCCATAGAAATCATTAACATTAATTTATTATTATCTGGAAGCCAAGATGGTGGAATAAAGGCAGCAACTGGCCTGAGCTTTCCCAAATTCCCTTCCAAACAACTTTAAAATAATGCTTCAAAATTAATTCTGGAGTTGCAAAACTAACAAAATTATGGGGTGAAATAATTTTCCAGCCCACAGCAATTTAGAAGGTTGGCAGGAAAGGTCTGTCTCTCTGGGGTGAGAGTGGAGCACAGTCCAGAGCCGGCAGCACCCTGGCAATTCAGCACAGACCTTTAGGGGTGAGGTGTGACTGAATCTGCAACAGAGGCTTCCAGAGCTCTCAGTTCATAGACTGTAAAGTGGCCAGAAAAAATGGTCAGAAGGAAATTACAGGGGACACTTTGCTGACACTGGGTGCTGCAAGACTCTGTTGAATTGCCCATGCATGAATCTGGATAGGCAAGGAAGGCATCCCATCAATTTTTTTTTTTTACAACACAAATATCGTATTGATACCTACACAAGGAAAAACAAAAAACAGTGAAAGAAAACAATAGAACAATTTCCTTAATGAATATTGATGCAAAAATTTTAAATAAAATATGAGCAAGGAGATCACAGCAATATATCATAAAGATCACACACTAAGACCAGGTGGGATTTATACCAGAAATGCAGGGCTGGTTCAATATTAGAAAAACTATCAGTATCATTGACCATATCAATAACAAAATCAAGAAAAATCATATGATTATCTCAATAGATGCAAAAAGAGCTTTTGACAAAATACAACACTCATTCCTATTAAAAACACTTAGAAAACAGGAATAAATGGAGCTTTCCTTAAAATGATAGGTAGTGTCTATCTAAAACCATCAGCAAGTATTATCTATAAGAAGGATAAGCTAGAAACCTTCCCAATAAGATTGGGAGTGAGGCAAGACTCCCTATTATCACCACTATTATTTAATATTGTACTAGAATTGCTAGCTATTGTAATAAGAGGAGAAAAAGAAATTGAAGGAATTAGACTAGGTAATGAGGAAACAAAACTATCCCTCTTTGCAGATGACATGATGATATACTTAAAGAATCCTAGAAAATTAACTAAAAAATGAAAATAATTAACAACTTTAGCAAAGTTGCTGGGAATAAAAATAAAACCCCATAAATAATCAGCATTTATATATGTGTATATATATATATATATATATATATATATATATATACACATATGTATTACCAACAAAGTGCAGCAGCAAGAAACAGAGAAGTTCCATTTAAAATAAGGCTAGACAATATAAAATGCTTGGGAGTCTATCTGGCAAGACAAACTCAAGAACTACACGAACACAATTACAAAACACTTTTCATACACAAAAAAATCAGATCTGAATAATTGAAAAAATATCAATTGCTTGTGGATGGGCTTAGCAAATATAATAAAAATGACAATCCTACCTAAATTAATTTATTTATTCAGTGCCATACCAATCAAACTACCAAAAAAATTTTATAGAGCTAGAAAAAATAATAGTAAAATTTATTTGGAAAAACAAAAGGTCAAAAATATCAAGGTAATGAATTAATGAAAAAAATGTGAAGGAAGGTGGCCTAGACATACCAGATCTCAAACTATATTATAAAGTGGTAATCACTAAAATAATCTGGTACTGACTAAGAAATAGAGTGGTGGATCAGTGGAATAGATTAGATACACAATACACAGCAGGCAATGACCATAGTAATCTAGTGTTTGATAAAATAAAAAATCCAAGCTTTTGGGACAAGAACTCACTATTTGACAAAAACTGCTGGGAAAACTAGAAACCAGTTGGGCAGAAACTAAGAACAGACCAACATCTCACACTCTATACCAAGATAAGGTCAAAATAGGTAAATTAGCCATAAAGGGGGATATCATAAGCAAATTAAGGGGGCATGGAATAATTTACTGGTCAGATCTATGCATAAGGGAAGAATTTATGACCAAACAAGAGATAGAGAGCATTACAGGATATAAAATGAATAATTTTGATTACATTAAATTAAAAAGGGTTTGCACAAACAAAACCAATGCAGCCAAGATTAAAAAGAAAGCAGAAAACTGAGGATGGGGGAAGAAATAGCAAGTTTCTCTGATAAAGGCCTCACTTCTCAAATATATAGAGAATTGAATCAAATTTATGAGAATACAAATCATTCCCAATTGATAGATGGACAAAAGAGATGAACAAGCAGTTTTTAGACAAAGAAATCAAAGCTATCTATAGTTACATGAAAAAATGCTCAGAGAAAAGGCAAATTAAAACAACTCTGAGGTATCACCTCACACCTATCAGATTGGCTAAAGTGACAGAGAAGAAAAATAGTAAATGTTGTAGGGATGTGGGAAAATTGGGACACTAAAGCACTGTTTGGTGGAGTTGTGAACTGATCCAATCATTCTGGACAGCAATTTGGAACTATGCCCAAAGCTTTATAAAACTGCTTACCCTTTGACCCTGCAATACTACTACTAACTCTATATCCCAAAGAGTTTAAAAGGAAAAAAGAGAGGAAAAGAACCTATTTACAAAAATATTTACAGCAGTTCATTTTATAGTGGCAAAGAATTTGAAATTGAGGAGATGCCCATCCATTGGGAAATGTCTGAACAAGTTGTAATGGAATATTCTTGTTCTATAAGAAATGATGAACAGGAGCTTTTCAGGAAAACCTGGAATGACTTACATGAATTGATGCAAAGTGAAGTGAGCAGAACCAGGAGACCACTGTACATAGTAACAGCAATATTGTATGGTGACTATGAATGACTCAGCTATTCTCAACAATACAGTGATCCGAGATAATTCCAAAGGACTTATAATGAAAAATTCTATCCACCTCTAGAGAAATGATAAAGTTGGAATCCAGATTAAAGCATTCTATTTTTTACTTTTTAGAACTTTTTTCTGTATGTTTATATTCACAACATGACTAATATGGAAATATTTGCCTACTTGCACATGTATCATCTGAATCATATTGCTTATCATCTCAGAGGAGGGAGGGGGAAAGGATAGATAGAGGGAGATCAATTGTAATTCAAATTTTGAAAAAGAACATCAAAAATTATTTTTATGCGTAATTGGAAAAAATGAAAATATTCTTCAAACTTTCAAAAAAAGTTTAAAAAAATAAATAGGTGTTCAATTTTGTTAAGAGCTTTTTCAGGATTTATTAATATGATCATGTGGTTTTTATCACTTATATTATTTATGTGATTTGTTATATTTATAATCTTCCTTGTTTTGAAACAAATCTACATTCCTGGTATTTTTTTCAACCTGGTCAGAGTGTACAATCTTTCTAATACAGTGCTATAGCCTATTTGCTAATATTTTATTTAGAAATTTTACATTAATGTTCATTAGGGATATTTACCAATATTCTCTTTCTCTGTTTTGTCTTTCACTAATTTAGGTATCAAGACCATGTTTGTATCAAAGAAAAAGATTGAAAGGGTGCCTTCTTTTCCTGTTATTGCAATTATTTTATGTTATACTGGAGTTAATTTTTCTTTTAATGTTTGGTAGAATTTCCTAGTAAATCTATCTAGTCTTGGAGTTTTTTCTTATGGATTAATATTTGACTTGGTCCATTTCTTTTTCTGATATTGGATTATTTAAATACTCCATTATTTTGTGTATCTGAGTATTTAATATTCTTGTAAGTATTCATCCATTTCCTCTAAGTTATCAGTTTTACTATTATGTAGTTGGGCAAAATAGTTTCTGATAATTTGTTTCATATCTTTTTCAATTACTCTGAATTCTCCTTTTTCATTTTTGATCTGAACAATTTGATTTCTCTGCTCCAATTAAAATCAAACTGGCTGACTATTTCACTTTTTAAAGCTCCTAGTTTTATTGATCAATTTGTTGCATAATTTTGTTTTTGCTTTCAGTTTTTATTAATGTCTTCTTTTCAGAATTTTTAGTGTGTTGCTTAATTGGAGGTATTTATTGGTGTTTTAGTTTCATACTCTATTTGTCATTTCTCTTTATGAAAGCATTTAGAGACATAAATTTTTCCCCAAAGAACTACTTTAGCTTCATCCCATAAGTTTCATTATCTGATTAGTATAACTTTCTTTGAAGAAATTATCCATTGTCAATCATTCAACAAACATTTATTAAGCTCTTACTCAATACAGGGCACTGTGATAAGCACTGGGGTTACATAGAAAGGCAAAAGCAATTCATACTCTCATAGAGTTCACAGTGAAATGGGGAAGACAATATGAAAACAATGTATAAATAAGTTTATCAGGATAAATCAGAGATAATCAATAGAAGGAAGGTTTGTTCTTTAACCTGCTTGTTTTTAAAAATCATTCATCTTCAACTATTTTTTCACTTTCTTCAATGCTCTTTTACTGGATAAAATTTTTATTGTGATCAGTAAATGGTGTGTTTAATATTTATGATTTTCTACATTTTTGAGTGATCTTAATACATGGTCATTTTTAGCAAAAGTGTCATGTACAGATTCTGATTAATGTATAAATTCCTTTCTAGTCCCATACAATAATTGCTAACAGCTATCATCTCTAATTTTAAAAAAAAATTCTATTCAGATCCTTAACTTTGTTCTTGTTTCTCTTTTCTTAACTTCTTTTTTATTTTAGACTTAAATACTAAAACTTAAATACACAATAGAGAAAAGAAAAAGAAACATACTATCAACATAAATGTAAAATCTTGTTTCTTTTTTGGTTAAATTTGCCTGACTCTGAAAGGTGTACATTGAGATCTCTCACGATTATAGTTTTGCTACCTATTGCTTCCTCCAATCTGATTAATTTTAATTGTAAATATTTAGATGCTATACTATATAACTCATAATATTAAATATTTATATTAATTCAATATTTATGGCATCTTTAGAATGTAATTTCCCTGCTTATTTCTTTTCTTATGTCTATATTTAGTGTAATCTTATGTGAAAATCCTAATTATCTTTAATATTTTTATCTTTGATTTTTTTACTGAAATTGAAGAATAATAGAGTTTGTTAAATAACTTCCTTATAACTCTATGTGAATCTTTATGTTTTAATTTTTTTTTTTTGCAAACAACATACTATTGGATTGTTTTCTAATCCATTATGCTATTTTATGGGTGAGTTCACTTTTTTCTCTCATTCACTTTTATGGTTATGATTGTTAATTGTATATTTCTCTCCATCCTGTTCTTCCTTTCTTTGTTCCCACCCTCCTGGGGGACCATCTCCAGTCGTTCTGATCTATATCTGGCCACTGGACCCGGATGGCTGTGGAGGAGAGAGTGAAGCTGGTGACTTTGCACGGTCCTCCCTCCACTTAAATCCAATTCACTTGCATGTCATGGCATCACCTTCCTGATGTCGTGGTCCTCTCTGAGAATGAAGAACAAACAACAGTAACAACAACAACAACCTCCCTCTTTATAAATAAGATGGTAAAAGAGAAATTTGCCTGACATGTGATCTATAAATGAAATGGTCTATTTCCACTCTTATAACTCTTTTTCCCCCTTGTTCAGCCCCAATTCTGGGTTTTTACTTTTTGTTCCTTCTCTTTTAATCTCTCTTTCATTTCCCTCTCTCTGATATTCAAGTTTATTTTGCTTATGACTATTCCCTTGCCCATCCTGTCCTTCCTCTCAAACCCCACTCTACCCCTCCCTTTTATTCGTCTTCTGTTTCCTTTTTGGGTTTAATAAATTTCTAAACTGAGATCTGTGTGTGTGTGTGTGTGTGTGTGTGTGTGTATGTGTGTCTGTGCACACATGCACATGCAGAGTGTAAAACTGTGTTCAATCTTCCTTTATCCAGTTCAAATAAAAAGTGAGGCTCATGAGACGGCCATCAATCCCTCCCTTTTTCCATATTTAAAAACTATTCATCATAGGCACCTCTTTTATATAATAGTGACTTCTCTCCCCTTCCTCCTCTTTTCTTCTATAGTATAATTTCTTATCTCCATGAATAATCAGAGGATTCTACTCCTAGGATTGTCTCCATTACACAATTATGGTATGCTTAAGGCTTAAACTGCATCCAGTTTTGGTTGGAATAGGCTCCTGAAACTCTCCAGAAAGCTTGCTAATAGGCATAGTTATAATTCTACCTTCCTCATCCTGAGTAGGCTAATTTAAAAACATTTTTAAGTGGTCAATTTTTAGAAACCTCCTCTTTTGCTACTGTTTCATGCTTCCTGAACCTATCACTCTACCAGTGACAAGATGGCTACTACAGTAGAATTTGTCTGAAAACTCTTTGTAAGCATGAATGCCCATGGACTCTGGGATTTCCATCAGAGAGTACATCCCACCACTTATCCAGGTTGCCATATAGAATGTTACCCCAAGAGAGGGTGAGGGCAAGACAGTCCACATGAGACTCTATCCCTGACCACATCTATCCACACCCTCCTCTACTGTGCATGGTTGTGAATACCAATGAATCATTCTAACTATCCTAGTGTCACTGTATGCCATTCATTTAAATTCTCCCCCAAATTTGCATGATGTTCCTATTTTTGGTCTTCTCTTAAGACCATCAAAACAGAACAAACCATCCAAACACCTTCTGTCATGGTTCTGAGAAAACATTTGTTTCTTATTCCTCTGTTAGCATGTAAACAACTCATCCCCACATTTTCCCTTCTAGTTAAAAAGATATATTTGTCCTTCTATGTTTCTTTGGCTCCTACATTTCCATTTTAAAATGTCTACTCGTTTTTTTGTCCTTTCATCATCACTTTGAAATGTACTATTTAATTAAAGATTAATTTTTACCCTATCACTTTATACTTAGTTTTGCTAGGTAAGTTATTCCCGTTGGTAAGCCTCTATCTTTTGAGTGCTGGAATATTAAGTTCTAAGCTCTCCTCTTCTTTACCACAACTTGGGGGTGTATGAGGTGTTCAAGGAGGGCTAGTACCTCTGATATGAGGGCTTGCTGACCCCTTTTCAGGGCTGTGCATCCACCTTTGGTGTTTACCTGTCACCCAACTCTTACCTGTGGCTCCAAGAAGCTGGAGCACAGGTATTGACTACATTCCAGTAAAACCGTTTCAGCGGACAAGCTAATCCAGGTTGAGAGTAACCAACAGGTCTGAAACCCATGGGTTAGTTAGGGGGATGTCTTAACTTGTGTCTGTACTACTCATTTGTTGTTTAGCATCTGCTACTCTTCCTTGTCTTTACTTGCCTCCTCAATCAATTGTAAGCTCTTGAAAGCTATGTCTTACATTTTTTTGTATTCCTTGAGCCTAAAACAGTGATTTAGACACAGTAACTGCCAAATAAATGTTTATAGATAACTTATATAACTCATGCTGAAAATGTACCCCTTCTTTCACTTCTTAAAATTCTAGTTTCCTTCAAGGCTCAGCTCAAGCAACACCTAAATGACACCTTTCTCAATCCCTTCCACCTGCTAATACCCTTCCCTTCCTTTAAAAAAAGTTGCCTTGTTTGTCTATTTTGTTATATATATATAATTGTTATTATTGTTATTGTTTTATATATATATATATGTAGTCATATCCTTTACATATATATATATGTAAAGTCATATCCTTTACACACACATATATATATATATATACATATATATGTATGTATGTAAAGCCATATCCTCAAGTGAATGGAAGGCTGTTAAGGTCAGGGACTATTTTTCATTTTTGTTTTACATCACAAATGCCAAACAGAATAGGTTCTTTAAATTTTTAATAAAAAATATGAATCGTTTCACTAATTTATATGTCATTCTTACATAGGGCCATACTAATCTTCTGGGTTATTCCAATTTTAGCAAATGCACTGCCTAAGCAAGCACACAGAATAGACAGAATAAATGTTTGTTGGTTGACTGATTCATATTTTGCAAAGCAACTTCCCATATACTGTCATAGGCACAGTTCAGAATACTGTGGCATGGCTACATTTAGAATCCCAGCATTCAAATTCAAAAGAGGCTTAGAAACCATTTAATCCAAGCCCTCCATTTTTCAAAGGAGGAAATGGAGGTCCAGAAAGTTGGACCTAGCCCCCCCCAAAGGCAATAAGTAGCAAAACCTAGTTATCAGGGGCCTCAGATTCCTGCTCAAGTGCTCTAGATCAGAGTTTCTTAAATTTTTTCCACTCATGACCCCTTGTCAGTTTCAGCAGTTGGTTGCCATTGTATGGTGTGAGGGCAAGCACAGCGCAAAGTGCACATGCTGTGTGTTCAGAACCAAGGCTGCCATGAAGTTGCTTGATGCAATACTGGCAAGCGCTACCAGAAACACCTCAGATTCATTATGTGTTTAATTTTTAATTAATTTTGGTCTTTTCGTGTTCAGAAACCTTTTGCTATTGCCAAATTTTTCACAACCCCATATGAGGTTGCAACCCACAGTTTAAGAAGCACTGCTCTAAATTTAAAACTCTTTGCCCTGCCCTAAAATGCTGTTCCAATTTATTTGATTTGCATTGTGATACAACGAGATTTGAATATGTAGTCGAATGCCATGTTGAAACAGTGGTTAAGGAAATTAGCCATAGTATGCAATAAGTTTGAAGCACTTGAAGACTACAGATTGGAAGGTCAGCAAAAGCAAAATTAAAGCTCTATCCCTGAGGTCATCTGTTCCATTTTTGATTCCCCTAGCCCAGTTTAATATGGCAAATGGTACAAACTATTGTGGACAGAAAAACATTGAACCATTTTAAAATCTTTAATGAGATCTTTATTCAAAATAAAACATGTTTCAGAAAAGCAAAACTGTGAAATAGTTTACAATCTATACAACATGGTCAACCCTGAGAATTTTGACAAATGAGTTTTTTCTGAGGAAGTGAACTAGGTTTTCACTATTTTTTTTAAAAACCCATAGTCCTATTTATTCAATAGAACATATTGTCAAAGAGAAGATATTTTCAGTCTCTCCTCATATCCCTTTCTCCCCCAACTGCATAATGCCTTTCATATACTCTCCTTCCTTCCTCCTCAAAAACAACGATAAAAAAAAAAACTACCTAAAAACTGAAATAAACTAAATAGAATCTCCTTTCACAGGGGCTGGTGCTATTATTTCAGTTTGGTGCCTTCTTGGCATCTGTGCAGATCTTAGATGCTGAGAAAGGAGAAATAAAGCCCCAGGAGGTGAAGTGTGACTTACCTGTTCATAGAACTGTTCATTCCACTCCCATGGAGAAGATGATGAGGCTTCTAGGATTACCCCTCTATTACTCCCAGCCCCAATTTTAGATGCTCTAACTGTGCTCAGAAGAACCTTTGATAGTCTCTTACAGTGTTAATATTGTAAACCTCAATGTGCATTTATCACATAACTAGATTTATATTTTTGTTTCCAACATAGCAACCTTTTAATAATAATCTTTCTTAAAAACTAGACATCTTACAATTGTCATCTTCACAAGGAAAGTGCCATTCTTCCCAGGAATCAATCAATCAGCACACATTCTACCATTAGCAAAAACCTGGAAACTGAGGCAGTGTTCATCTGCTGGGAAATGGCTAAACAAATTATGATAGGCTGTGAGCTCCTTCAGAGCATGGGAGTGTCTTATATGTTTCTTTGTATCCCAAGGGTTAAGTAGTCAAGCAGTCAATAAATATTTATTAAACAATTATCATAAGGACAGCTAGGTGGCACAGTGGATAGAGCACCATCCCTGGATTCAGGAGGACCTGAGTTCAAATCCGGCTTCAGACCAATCACTTGACACTTACTAGCTGTGTGGCCTTGGGCAAGTCACTTAACCCCAATTGCCTAAAAATTTAAAATAAAAAAATAAAAAATAAACAATTATCATGTGTTAAGCACTGTGTTAAGCATGGGGAATATAAAGAATGGTAAAAGACAGTCCCTACTCTCAAGGATCTCATAGCCTAGAAGGAGACAACATACAAATAACTACATACAAACAAACTATATGTAGGATAAAGTGGAAATAATCAACAGAGGAAAGGCAATAGAACATAGTGCCTGACACATAGTAGGCACTTAATAAGTGTTTATTGTCTGACTAGTGTATGAATATAATGGAATATGATTGTGCCATAAAAATGATGAAATGCACATTTCAGAAGAAACTGGAAAGACCTCTAGGAACTGAGTGGAGTAGAACCAGAACAATTTACAATAATAATATAACAATCTTGATCGATGTAGTGAAAATCCATGGTTACTGGAGACAGAAAGATGAAACATGTTATTATAGACTTAAAATTCAGAATAAGACATAAATTTTTGGACACTGTCAATGTGGGCATGAACCCCACCTCACCCCATGCATATTTGTTATAAGGGTTTTCTTTTTCTTTTTGTTCATGGGGGGGGAGAGAAAAATAAATGCTTGTTAATCACCAAAAAATTAATTTAAAAAAAATTCCCTACCATGTCCCTTCCTTCAAGGAGTTTATAATCTACCACTAATTCTAGGAGTTGTAAGTAGGAAGTTCTTTTGCCATCTTGAATTGCCTGATGAAGAGGAAAGAATGAATGTGAGGAGTTTGTTGTTTTCAGTTTTCCCTCTTCTTATCAGGTAAGCAGGGCACAAGTTCAAGTCCAGAGGCCACCAGGGACCGGGCAGCGCGCTCTCCCGGCTCCGCCCCTCGTGGCCCCGTCCCGGCAGGCTTCCCTCCCCAACCCCCGTGCCCCAGCCACGCGGCTGCCGGGGAAGGGGGCGGGGCCGGGGGCGTGGCTTCCCCGGGCGAGGAGGGGGCCGGCGGCTCCGCCAATCACCGAGCGCCCTGTTGGCTGTTCGCTCGGTGTTTCGTTCCCTCCGCCGGCGGGCCGCCTCGTCCCACAATCCAAGATGGCGGGGTCCAGGAGCAGGGGTCCCCGGGCCGGGGCCGGGGCCGGGCCGCTTCTCTGCGCGCTGCTGCTCTCTCTGAGCCGTTTCTCCAGCGCCCAAGGAGCGGGCGGGGACCCCCCAGTGGGCGGCGGGGCAGCCGCCGCCACCCCGGCCCCGCCACCCCATCGCCGGTTCGAGTACAAGTACAGCTTCAAGGGGCCGCATCTGGTGCAGAGCGACGGGACCGTGCCCTTCTGGGCTCACGCGGGGAGTGAGTGCGGGCCGGGGTGGGAGCCCCTTCCCTCGACCCCTCCCCTCCCCCGGGGCGCCGCTCGGCTGACGGAGGGGGGCCCCTGAGCGGGGGAGGGGTGGGGGGCGTCTTTCCTCGGCTCTCCTGCCCCTCCCCCTAGCCCCCCCCCCCTCCCCCCTGCTCTCCACCCCAGGCCACCCCGGCCGACGCCGGTGCCCCCTCCCCGCCCCCTCCCCGCCTCCCCCGGACCTTTGGTTCTTGCATCAGGTTTCAGTCCTTCGGTCCCGCCACGTATCGCTTGGGGATCCCGCCCCCTTTCCCCGCCAGCCGCGGAGCTCCCCGGCTCCCCGGCTTCATGGAGCGGCCCCCACGTAACTTGGGTCGAGCCTTGGTTTTTTTAAAAAACTAAATAATCATCTTGAAGGATAAGTGGTTTGTTTTGTAATTGTTTATTTTATTTTACCCGTTTAAGAGCATTATTTGGAGAAGAGGTCCTTCGGCTTCACCAGACTCTCAAAAGAGGTGGGGGAGGGTGCAGGGCACACACACACAAAGATTAAGAACTTGACCAGAGAGCATTTATTCAACAAACATCTAGCCAGTGAGTGAACGCTGTGCGGGACTCCGGCCTCTGCCTATGCACAGGCCATCCTCCTTTCCCCACCCCCCACCCCCCAAGCTTCTGCCTTGCAAGTGCCTTCTCTTACTAGAGGCCTTTCCTGATCACCCTCCCCCCTCAAGCTGCTAATGCTGCACTTAGGAATTACTTTGTATTTACTGTATATATATATTTTGCATCTTATGTGTTCATATTCTTTTCCCGTTTAGAACATAAGCTTCTTGAAGGTAGCCATGGTTTCATTTATGCCACCTATCTGTAGTGCTTCACACATTAAAGTAGTCTTTTGACAAATGCTCTTTAGTCCCTAGTGCTTGTCACATGGTAGGTAGGCACTTAACAAATGCTTGTTGATTGATTGTGTGGTGAGAAACCCTGTTGGGTTGGGTGATATAAAAAATTAAGGTGAAAAAAGGATCCTTGCTGTCACAGAGCTTTATGGTCTATAAAGTAGAGAGTTTCATTTAAGTCTTAACTTACTTTTGATTTATGTACCCCACAGGCCCTGAGATGACTTGAGTTGGTTTTAGTGTCATTTAGCATGTTCTTTTGATGTCCGAGAACAGATTTCTTAAAACTAAAAGTCCATCTTCAGTTTAGGCTCCTTTAAGGGGTAGCCTTTATCTGATCAGTTTCCTTTCTTGTATTGTAAAGCATGTAACCTTATTCTGACTCTTTGTTTAGAAGAGGTGAAGAAAAAAAGGATGTTTTTAGATTTTTTGAAGTTTTGTGTACACTTGAGACTTAATAGGATCAGAAATTTAGAACTGGTTAGGGATCTCAGGCCATCTAGGGCTGCCCCCTTATTTTACAAATGAGAAAACATTCCCTCCCCAGTCAATTTTAAAGGTGGGTTTTGAACCCAGTTTCTCTGACTCCAAAGCCAGTATTCTTCCCACTATATCCAGTTGCCAAATCATGCTAACTTTATATCTTCAGTTTTTCATTTGATCTTCTAACCCTGAAGATAACACATTACAAAAACATGATAATGTGTTTGGAGTCATTATTTCTAAAAGTTCCTTTTTAAAACATTTTCTTATGTGATCAAACTTCAGATTTTAGTGGGAATGGGTCACTATTAACTAATATGTCAATTATGAGCACTTTATGAGTAAATTCTGTTTGGTAACTGACCTACCACTCTAGAAATAAGGATTTTTCACTAAAGCATTTATTGTAGATTGGACTCGGGTCATCTTAATTGCTTAATTATAAGTAATTAAACACTGATTTTTGTAAGCTTACATTGAAATTTTTATTTGTAGATTTGTATGCTTCAATCAAAATGCTGTACTTCATGGCATTGGCTTCTGAGTTGAACATGTATAGGAAGCATACATGCAAGCAGAACCCTTCTGTTGCATTTTAGGGACTAATATTACAAATTCCTTAAGGGTAGATCCTGTGCCTTTTGTATCCCTTCAGCTCAGCACATAGGCAATCAGTATTTGTTGAATGAATGACTAGGTTTAGGAGTGCAATTTGTTTTCATGAATGGAGCTAGGGTAACTGGCCCACACACAGAATTCATGACCTAGGCTTCATTTACTTCCCAGTAATCAGCTGAACTAACCAGTCACAGATTATTGAGTTAATGTGACTTTCTAATTTAGGATTCATTCAATAAACACTGAAATGTGAGATGTGGTGCAGTTCCCTAAATATTTATTAAGTGTTTTACAATGTGTGTGTCAATACTGGAATAGGTGTCTGCTTCAGATACAACAGTTAAGTGAAGCAATTTCCTGTCCTTATGGAGCTTATGATTTCATTTACCAATAATACTATGTTTATGAATAACTCTGATACAAAATAGAATGTCTTAAGGAGAGGCAACATATTGTAGTGACCACGTTTTTGGAGTAGGAAACACCTGGATTCAAGTCTTACTTCTAATTCATAAAAACTTTGTGGCTGTGGTCAAGTCACTTCTCAGTGCTCTAGGCTGTTTTCCAAGACAGTCAGTTATGAATCAGTGGCTGGTATGCACTGGTAGAAAGAGTTTCCAAACCAGAAAGTCTTTACACTGATAAAATTACAGGTTCAAACTACTTTCTGCCTCTGCTCCTCTCTCCCCCATATGTGTGTGTGTGTGATAGGGTGTGTGTGTTACTTGAAGTGCTCTAGGAGGTCTAAGCTATCCAAGGAAGAAAAAGGTAATTTTTTATTGGGATGAGAGTGGGTGATCAGGGGAGGTTTCATGACATTTGAACTAGGTCTTGAAAGATAGGGAGGATTTCATTAGGTAGAGCTTGGTAGGGGACAGAGAACAGAGAATATTAATAATGGGTAAACTGTGAGGAAAGGCAATATAAGTATGGAATATTTTGGATTTCAGTCCCAATTATTCTGATCATGGGAATCACCTCTATGAATGTCAACCTTATTAACTCATAGACATACATAGACTGTTAAAGTGACAGGTATTTTAAAGATCATCTGGTTTACCTTTTTTGCAGTCTTTATACATTTAAATCTAAACTTTCTTTTCACTTTGAAGTACACTGTAAGAGTTGGGAAATTAGATAAGTAAAGTTTGAAAATGTTTTGTTACAAATTTTTAAAAACCCCTGATGTATGTGTTCTTAAATCTCTAATTTTTTTTCTTTGTGCACTTAATATTCTACCAGTGTAGGAGGCAGAGCCTGTTTGATTAAGTTTCCAATGTAATGCTTTGTGCCAGTGAGTTCAGTGAAGGTAATGGTAACAATGAAAAGTATCCAACCTTGTGCAAGTGTCTTAATTTCTCTTTGCTTCAGTATTCCCACCTGTGTTTATTACCCCATGGTAATAATAGTTTTTGGCTTAGACTATTGTATGTGTTCATATAGATCATATCATGGAATTTAATGCCAGAAGGAACCTTAGAGACTATCTACTGTAATATGAATGTTAGAGATAAGGAAACTGAGATTCAGAGAGGTTATGACTTGTTCAAGGTCATATAATCAGTAATAGTCTTGACTTCCAGCCCAGTGTTCTTTTCTCTACAGCACAGTACTTCCCTATTTGAACTTGGGAAAAAGAAAAAATAACGCTCCTTTCTTTCTCATGGGAGTATTATACAAAGTTCTTTTGAGATTTTCAAAGGATATTATTAAATACAAATAGTGTTCAAAGAACATAACTGCAAAGTTTTCCTTTTCAGTCATAATCCTTTATTGTCTCTTACTAAGAATTCTAAATATATAACTATAACTTTCTTTAATAGGTCTTTAAGCACAAGTCTGACCATGTTACTCCCCTGCTCAAGAACCTTCAGTAGCCCTGTTACCTCTAGGATGAATTATAATAGTTGGCCATTTAATATCCTCATGGTATAGTCCTAGGCTGCCTTGCTTTACTTGTTTCACATTATTCCCGTTTCTGGTCTGTTGCCAAGTTTTGTCATTTCTGCCTTTATAGTATCTTTTTTATACTTCTCTTTGTCTTTCCATGCACAGTTACCACCTTAAGGCAGGCTGTCATCGCCTTATGTTTGGACTGTTGCAGTAGCTTTCTGGTTAAGCTCCTTACCTCAAACCTCTCTCCACTCCACTCTGCTCTCCATTCAGCCGCCCAAGTTTTTTTTGTCTGACCATGTCATTCCCCTATTCAGTAAACTCCGATGGCTCTTAGTTACCTCTAGATCAAGTATAAAATGCTCTGTTTAGCATTTAAAGCCCTTCACACCCTGGCCCCTTCCTGTCTTTCCAATCTTCTTACATTTTATTCTGCTCCACATATTGTATGATTCAATGACACTGGTCTTTGGGTTGTCCTTTGAGCATGCTGCTCTGTCTCCTGACTCTATACCTTTTCTTTGACCCCCCCACCCCATGTCTGGGATGTTCTTTCTCCTCATCTCTGCCTCCTGGCTTCCCTGGCTTCTTTCAGGACTCAGTTAGACTAACCTTTGGCAGGAAGCCTTTCTAGGTCCTTCTCACTGCTAGTATCTTCCTTCTGAGATTACCTTCCATCTCCCTGATGTATATCCTATATGTAGTTATTTACATGCTGTCCCCTCCATGAGAATGGGAGGTCTTTAATGGGGAGGAACGTGATTTTGCTTTTCTTTATATATCAGGCACTTAAAACCTTGCCTGGCACAGAGTAGGCGCTTATTATATTTGTTGACTTACTTGAATGACTTTATGTATTCTGCATACTAGCTTACTTGCTATTTCCTGAATTCCTGCCTCTGCGGCTTTCCACAAGTTTTCCAACTATCCCATATCCCTAGAATGCTCTCTTTCCTGAGCTCCTCTTCTTAAAATTCTTAGCTTCCTTTAAGATTCAGCTCACGTTCCATCTCTTGGAGGGAAGGGATGGAGTCTTTCCTGATCCTAGTATAGTTCATTCCCTCTTTAAATTTTCATAAATGTACTTACCTGTCTGTGTGTTGTATCTCTGATCTCACCTTCATTAAACTCCCCTTTATTAAAATGAATGCAAGCTGTTTGAGGGCAGGGATCATTTTTAATTTTTTTTATAGTCAACACCTAGAATAGTGCTTCGCATAGAGTAAATGCTTAATAAATATCTGTTGGATTGAGTTTAATTGAATTGCAAATATGTGATTTCATTGTTCAAAACTATTAAATTTAAAGTGCCTGAAATTAAAAGTTTATTTTTAATATGGAGTTTTTTTTTAACTGAATTATTCTATTTGTTACTCAGTTAAGTTGCCAGCTTCTTCCCATGCTTTAGGGTGCATCTTGAAACACTTTTAAAAATTAGAAGGGTCTATGCATTGCAATATTTATTTGAATGTTATGGAAATATCACTTAAAGCTTTCCTTAAAATATGTTTTTTCAGATGCAATACCTAGTTCAGACCAGATTCGAATAGCTCCATCTTTGAAAAGCCAAAAAGGATCAGTTTGGACAAAGACAAAAGCTTCATTTGAAAATTGGGAGGTTGAGGTGACGTTTCGAGTCACTGGAAGAGGAAGAATTGGAGCTGATGGCCTAGTATGAAATTTTGTTTAACTTATAAAATGTATGTAAGTATATACTTCTAGTATCCTAAATTTTGTTGTACTATATTAACAGGTAATTTGGTATACTGAAAATCAAGGCTTGGAAGGTCCTGTGTTTGGATCAGCCGATTATTGGAATGGTGTTGGAATATTCTTCGATTCTTTTGACAATGATGGAAAGGTATGTTTCATTGTCAGAATGATAATATACTTTAATATAATAATAATGATACTCTGAAAACCTTAATACACAAGATAAATGTTAGCTATCATTATTATGTCCCATTTATGATACTCTTGAAAAAACTAATAAACTCAATTTTGTTGTCATAATAGGAGGTAGCATGGCCTAAAAGATCAAGTGATAGACTTGGAATGAGAAAGGTTTGGGTTGAAATCCCTTCTAAGACACTTACTAGCTGTGTTACCCTGTTCAAGTCATCTAGCCTCTCTCAGCCTCAATTTCATCATCTGCAAAATGGAGATAATAACAGTATCTTATTTGATGCTTATGACAACCCTGTACAGTCAGCAGACTAGGTGCTACTTTCCACAGTTTATATGAGAAGAAACTCAGTTCTAGAAAGGTGGATTGAGTTGCCTGTGGTCATACAACTAGTAAGTGGCAGAACACCCCCCCTCTTCTCTTTCTCCTCCCAGGTCTTCTGGCTCCAACTTCAGTGATCTTCCAGCATACCATACTCTCTCCGCAGAATCCTCAAGGGTTTAGTCATTATCAAGAATAGACAACTCTAGGAACACAAAGCCAGGGCTGTGTATCTATTGTGTGCTTACTAAATGTTAGTTAATAAGTGTTCTATTATCTACAGTTCTTTAGATGCTGACTGTAATGTTATAGACTCAATGGTCTTGCCTTTCTTCTGTCAGTAAGCACAGAATTTAGCTTACTGTTTCTCCTTCTAGTCTTTTACCCACCAAAGTTCTTTGCCACCCAGTTCGGCCTATAAGGTTGGATGCCAATTTTTATTTCCCTTGCCCTACTGACCCCCCCCCCATTTTGTCAACACAATCATTTCATCATCTATCCTCCTCCTCTCAATAGAATTTTTTTGTGACAAAGAACCATTTGAGAAAGTATTCAGGTAAGCAAAACTAACACAGTAACAGCAACTGACAGACAGCATATAGAATAATGCACACCCTAGTTCCCTGACAAGATACTGAGAGAATGGTGGTATGTTTTATTATCCATCTTAGGGACCAAAATTAGTGATAGCAAATAATCTGGGTTAGTTGCCTTTTTGATTGTTTATTGATTTGAATGATTATTACAATCATTCCGTGTATTAATCTTACAGTTCTGCATTGTTCATTCTGTATTAGTTCTTACCAGCTTTTCTGTGTTTCTCTGAATTCCTCAAGATAGTTGTTTCTTATACTACAGTAATATTCTATTGTATTTATATACCACAAGTTGTTTAGCCACTCTCGTTAATAGGTACTCACTTTGTTTTCAGTTTTTGCTACCATAAAGAGTGCTATAAATATTTTAGTAACTATGGGACCTTTAAATCTTTGACCTCCTTGGGGTCTGTTCCATTTAATGGGATCTTTGGGTCAAAGGCTAGGAACAACTTAGTCTGTTCTTCTCTCACAATTCAAAATTATGTTCCAGAACACTTGATCCAATTCATAACTCTACCAATAGTGTGTTAATGTACCTGCCTTCCCGTAGCTTTGGCAACACTGATTTTCAGTTCTATCACCTTTGACAATTCAGGAGAAAGGTGAAAGATATGAGGTTGTTTTTTTTTAAACAATTTAGAGCATTAAAAAATTGTAATTATTGATCGTTTGCATGTCTTTTTGAAAACTATTAATATCCTTTATTTGGGCAACAGCTTTTGAGTTTTTGTCTGTTTTGTGTTTTGGTATCTTCTATCCCATTTTGGTTATGTATTCTCCCCAAATGGTAGTTCTCCTCTTGTTTTCTAGTTTGTTTTATCCTATGACCTTTTCCATGTAGATTAATTATCCATTTAGAACTTATTGATGTTGTACTGTTTTTTAAATCAGCCCATAGCCTCTCTTTCATTATTGATTGTTGATCACCTCATGAATCCTAAAAGAGTCTAAAATCATAAAGGGAAAAGTTTAAAAGTTTTAGATGTTTTAAAGGCTATCCCAGACTTTTTATGCAAATGTAAAGGGAACTAACCTCTTTCTTTTATAGCTCTTCTGCTGTTTCATGAACCTAACTCTCATATTCGCCTACTCCCTTGCATATCTTGTCTGTAGAATCTCCCAGCCCAGAACCATTTGAATTTTGTCTTGTCTTAGTTCTCAGGTTTCAGTTTGACAAGGCTGCTAGGTTTCTCAGACCTATTAAAACCTGTTTCTCAGCACTGTGTCATGATGTGGCGTTCTTGGCTTCTTGTACCTTCCCCCGACACCCACCTGCCAAGAAAAGGGAGTTGCCGGGTGGTGTAGTAGAAAAAACACTGGCTCTGGGGTAAGATGATCTGGGTTTGAATCTTAGCTCTGCCCCTTAGTTAGTGTGTGGGTGATCTTGGACAAGTCACTTAGCCCCTGTGGGCCCTAGTTTCCTCATTGTAAAATGAAAAGGTTAGGCTAAATGTCCCCTGAGCTCTCTTCTAATTCATTGTGGCCTGTGAATTCTTCCATAGACTTCAAACTACCCTGCATGGCAGTTTCTTTTACCTTGAATCTCAATGGCTTTTGGACCATTTGAAGACCTGCCTTCCCTTCTGATTCTCTGAGTAAGAAAGGCCCTTCCTTGTCTGGCCTCTAAGGATTGCTCAGATTCTAGGCTCCAGGATGACCTACTACCAGGCAGTCACTTCCATCACCGGGTCCTATGAGATGTAACTTATCCTTGATCTGTTATACTTTTTTTTCCTCATTGGTTTTCCTGAAGTGAACTTAGCAGCTGATAATTACATCTAGTTCTGTCTGTTATGAGAATCCTGACATCTTTCTTTCGTTAGCCTGGCATCTGAGCTTCCATTTCTTTATGGAAATGGCCACGTGGCCAGTTGTTAGGCCTTACCTTTCCTGTGCTGTCTTTTGCAAGGGTCTTCAAAAATTTCAACTGCTTTACTATTTAGAGTCTGTGGATCCCTGTTGGATGTCCCACAATATCCCTATTTCTAGTCTTACTCCAGGTTTAACATGCAGTGCATGGGTACAAAGGAGATAACACATCAGTATTTTGTTTAATTCATGAGCCTGGTTCAGATAACCTTCTCTGTTCACTTCCCTGTGTTCTCAGGTTAATGATCCATTCTCATGTGCCTTCACTATCCTATAGGTGGAGTGGTTTTCTAGAATCCGGGTTAGCAATAGAAGAAAGACATCCTTCCATCACTCGACCTGTTTAATACTTATAAAATTGAGAACAATTCATCCCACACTATTCTTGCTCTTCTTCCTTGCCTAGTTTAAATATGTATGTATGTATTATGGTGTGTGTGTGTGTATATTTAGATGTATGTGTATATATATATATAGTTATGCTAATACTAATTTAAATAAAATAGTTTGTTTTTATTATCAACATGTACACTTAATGGTTAATGCATATTTTATAAATGTATTTCTTAATTCAACTTGCTGGCCAACAGTTACTGTGTTCAGGCTAAGTATTTCTGATAATCCAGTCAAGGACCTTCCATTCTATCAGGAGACACAACATATACATTTATAGCTAGTTACAAATTAAATGCTAGGCAATTATAAATGGAGGGCATTAGCAGTTGAGGGGAGTTGAGAAAGATGTGATGTAACCAGTGAGCTGAGAATGGTTTTCATATTTTAAAATACTGTTTTATTGTGTTTAAAAATGTGAAAACCATTCTTAGGTCACTGGCCATATTTGGCCCTTAAGCCACAGTTGGTCCCAGTTGTAGAAGGGGGTATTTGAGCTTTATCTTGAAGGGAGGATTTCGATGAGGTCAAGATGAGGAAGAAGAACATTCTAGGCATGAGGAATAGCCAGTACAAAGGAACAGAGATGGGAGATGGAGTGTAAAGAATAAGGAGGTTGGTTTGGCTGTATTATAGAACATGGGAAGGGGTGTGGTGTATAATAAGGCTAGAAAGATAGGATGGGGCCAGGTTGTGAAGGACTTTAAAAGCCAAACAGAAGATTTGATACTTTTATCCGAGGCAGTAGAGAGTTGAGATTATTGTGTAGGGAGTGACATGATCAGATCTGGGCTTAAGGAAAGTCACTTTGGCAGCAAGAAAATCACTTTGGAGGGCAGATTGAAGTGGGGAAAGATTTGAAGCAGGAGGGCCAATTAGGAGGCCATTGCAATAGTTTTGTTGAGAGGTGATAAGGCCCTGAACCATGGTGGTGGCTATGTGAGTAGAGAAAAGAGCTTAAGAGATAAGAAATGTTGGAGAGGTGGAAATGACAAGATTGGGGATATGTTAGATAAGGGAGAGTAAGGAGTTGAGGATAGTGCTGAAGTTACAAACCTGGGGGACTAGAAGAATGGTGCATTTGACAAAAATGAGAAATTTGGAAGACACATGGGTTTAAGGGAGAAGATCAATAACTTGTTTTTGACATAGTGCATTTGAGATGTGTCTGGGACATCCACTTTCAAATGTTCATTAGGCAGTTGATGATATGGAACTGAATCCCAGAGGAGAGACTGGGGCTAAGTATGTAGATCTGAGAATCATATGAATAGAAGTTATAGTTAAAGTGGTGATTTTCTAATAAGGTCACAGAGGGTGAGTATAGAGAGACAGAGAGAAAAGGGTCCAGGCCAGCGCCCTGGGGAACACACACAATTAAAGGGCATGGTGTAAATGATGAGCCAACAAAGAAGACTGTTGTTCAGTCATTTTAGTTGTGTCCAAGTCTTCATGACCCCATTTGGGATTTTCTTGGCAGATACTGGAGTGGTTTTGCCATTTCCTAAACTCCAGGTCATTTTACAGATGAGGAAACTGAGGCAGGCAGGGTTAAATGAGTTGCCCAGGGTCACACAGCTAGTAAGTGTCTAAGGCCATATTTGAATGCAGAAAGATGACTTCAGGCCCAGTGCTTTATCCATTGCTGCACCTAGCTGCTTTAAAGAAGACTGAGAAGTGGTCAGACAGGAGGAAAATCAAGAAAGAGCAGTGTCCTGCTCCCTTCCCTCCCCCCAAAAAACCAGAAAAGAGATTGTTTCATGATGTAAAATGCAGCAGAGAAGTCCAAAAGGGTGAGGACTAAGGAAAACCTATCAGATTTAGCAATTAAGACATCACTGGTAACTTTGAAGAGAGCAATTTCAGTTGAATGATGAGATTAGAAGCCATAATGAAAAGGATTGAGGAGTGAGTGAGAGGAGAAGTGGAGACAATTACAGATGATTTTTTTTTTTCTAGGAGTTTGGCTGAGAAAGGGAGGAGAGATAAGACAATAACTTGAGGAGATAGATGGTAGTATAAAGTGAAGATTTTTTAAGGGTGTAAGAGATGTGAGAATGTCTGAAATCAATAAAAAATGAACCAGTAGATAGGGGAGGTTTTGAATATTATAGAGAAAGTGGGGATGGTTGAATGGTCAGTCTCATGGAGAAAACAGGTAATGGGATCGAGTGTACATGTAGAGGTCATGAATTTGCCATGGTCACTTGGCAAGAAAGGGTCACTTCATCAGAGATTGGAGGAAAGGAGGAAAAAATGGAATGTATTATCAAGGGGTTTTGAAATGAAGAGAAGAGGACAAGGAACCTCAATGAACAGCGTCAGTTTTTTCAGTAAAGTAGGAGACAGTGTCCTCAACTGAGAGAATCAGAAGAGATGGTGTGGGACACATTAGAGAAAAAGTTTGAAATAACTTCTTTGGGGAATCAATTTCTTTTCAGACGGTATTTGTTGAGTGCCTATCATGAGTTCTGATAATGTAAATATTATCAAAATAAGGTTTTGCACAAAGGGGTGCATCTTGGCTTACATGCATGTGTTCTTAATCTATTTCCTCTTCAACCCTGTTCCATCCCCTGCCTTATGTGTTTTCTTCAGTTTTTTCCTAGTTTTTGGTTCCTTCTAAGGCCCACCCTGCCCTCTAGAAACAAAAACAAAACTTTGACCCTGTTCCTTGACCCCTAAATCCATTGTTCTATCAAACCTCCTTTTAACTGGCAAATTTCTAGAAAGAGTAGATTACATATTGTCCTCATCTCCTGACTCTTCCATTCACTCCTCATCCCCATGTAGTCTAGCTTCTATCCCTACCACTTTACTAAAATGCTCTCTCCAAGATCACCAATAATCTCTTTATCAATAAGCCAGTGACTTTTCTTTTTCTTGTATTTATATTCTTTCCCTTGCTGGCATTTCACTAGACATTGTCCCTTTTTGATCCATTCTCAAAACCCTTGACACCCTTGGTTTCCATTACTGTATATTCATAATTCTCCTACCTCACTGACCAAACCTCTATCTCCTTCCCTGTCTTTATCCTCGTCTCATCCCTTAATGGGTATATCCCTCTAGGTTCTCTCCTGGGCTCTCTTTTCTTTTCCATCTATATTCACTGAATCACCGAGCATTTAAAAAACACTTAGCATGTGCCAGGCTCTGTGCTAAGGTGCCAGGGAGACAAAACAAAAATCAGATAGTCCCTGCCCTTATGCAGTTTACAACCTAGCTGGGGAGACCACATGTACCTATGTAGGTATATTTGAAATAGATGCAAGTTAACTTGAGGGGGAAGGCCCTATGGGGCATCTTGGTGGGTCAGGCATGACCTCATGTAGAAGGTAGAGTTTGAGCTGAGTCATGAAAGAAACTGGGCATTCTAAGAGGTGAGAGGGCGAATTCTAGACATGGTAGACATGTAGTGCCAGAGACAGGAGACAAGGTCTCTCATGGTGATCTTGTCTACTTAATCTGGTTTCAGTTGTCACAGATCTCCATGCTATATCTCTACCTCCCCACCTTTCCTCAGAGTCTTGCCCTTTATTTCTAAATTCTTGTTGGTCATCTCTACTTATATCACCTACCAGCACCTCAAAATTAACCTGTCCAGGATTAACAAGTCCCCAAAATTTGACCCCTCTCCTAACTTCTCTACTTCTACCAATGGATTATTATTCTTTTACTGAGCTCAGATTATAATCTTTTATTTTTGGGTGAGGGAAAGGGAGGAGCAGTTATTTGCCAAGTCTTTTTAGTACTACCTCCATGGTATTTTTCTTGTCCTTTTCCTCCTTTTCATTTTCATGGTAGAGAAGTTTATACATTACAACCACTTACTCTTTCAAGTAAGAGGACTTCAGTTCAAGTTCCCCCTCTGTCTTTGGGCAATCATGTAACCTCCTTGGGCCTCAGTTGTCCCATCTGTAAAAAGAGGGAGTTTGGCTCGATAGCCTCTGGGGTCTTTTCCAGCTCTAAATCTTTGTATGGCCTTATGACCCTAATTCAAACACTCATCCTTTCTCCACTGAACTTATCTTCTAACTTGCACGCACACTCTTTGTCCCCTCCATTTCTATCCTTGATGCTGCTGCCCCATAATCTTCCTAATCTACAGGTATTGTTGTGTCACTTTTGAACACTAAAACTTTCTGTAAGTACTCATTGCCGACTGAATAAAATACATACACACTCTTCATCTTGGCACTTGAGACTTTCCACATTCTGACTCCATTTTACTTATCATGCTGTTTCTTATACTGCTGCCCTTCATGTACATCTATGTTCTACATACCTTCTTCTTGTCCTGACCTCTCCTGTCTCTATGCATTCTCTCAGTCTTTCTTCTCTGCCTGAAATAGAATTCTCTATTCCCACTTCTCCATCTGATAGAAGTCACTTTTTTGCTTCAAGGCTCAGGTCAGGTCTTTCTCTTTTGTGAAACTTTGCCAGAGCTTACTTCTCCCCCTCAGGGGAAAGTCAGTTTTGTAGGTTTCTTCTAGCATTTTGCCTGGATCTTTACTTTGCTCATATCTCACTATCCTTACAGCATAATTGTTTGTGCATTTGTCTTCTTTCCCCACTGCCAACTTCATGCCTTCCATGCTTAATATAGTGCCTCACATACTGTATTTCACTGCATAATCGTCGCAGGTTTTATGGTAAATTTTTGCCAAAAAAAGTGGGGTGCGACCATTCTGGGAAGCTTTAAATTGTGCCAGTATTACTTGTCTTTTAGTTTTCACCAATCACACACCAACTTTTAACTCACTGAAAACTGTCTTTCCACAGCGTGTTTCCAAGCTGTTCAGCAAACACAATCACTTTCACCTGGTAGCCTGCAGAATAGTTTTTATATTTACCCATAATCAGAAAGAAATGCTTTGCTTGTTAATGTATCGCTGGCAGACAAACTATATAGTTTTAACTAGCAGGGGAAGATGCAAGTCTTACCATATCGTGTGACTTACTCACGGCAACTTAAACAGCCTGCCTGCTCCCCTTGCGTCTATGGCTCTTAATTGGTTGTGTGACAATACTGTTAATACTGCAGCACTCTAAACAAACCGTGCAATTCAGTTTTCTGGACATATACTGACAATTTGCTTGCACTAAGAATTCTAGGCTTGCAGTGTGTGAGAGAGAAATCTGTATCCATATGCCGCTGGTGAATACATTGCTGCTCTATTTACCTTTTAAGCAGCATAACAAACAATTATACCGTGCAACGATTACATGATGAAAGGTTAGAAACCAATTTTTGGACTGGAAAAAAAAATCAGGGTGCAGTGATTATACAGTGGTGATTATGCAGTGAAATACGGTATTCTGGGTGCTTAGAAAATATTTATTGAATCGTCAATACTTGGATTTCATGCTGCTTGTAATAGTAGTATTGACGTTTCTCAAAGACTATTTAAAATTAACTCTTTCCTTTTATTAGTTTACTCTTTATATTTTTGCTGAGTTAAATCTGGTACTTCGACCTTTTCACCTTTATCAAAGCTAAAGGAGCTGTAACTTCAAATATGTTTAAATCTTCATAATCCCCAATAAATTTTTGAACCTGTTGTGGGCATTCTGTGTGTAGTATTTACTGTGTGTATGTAAGATCAAAGTTAGCACTTAATGATTCTGTAACATGGTAACTTTTTCCTTTGTCATTTTAAACCAGGCCTGCACACCCTGCAGCCAGGGGGGCCACTTGTGGCTGGCTAAAGGATTTCAAGAGAGGTTGTGAAAAATGTAGAGGAAAACATCCTTTGTATGTAGGTGAAATCCTTTGGCTTGCCACAAGCAGCCCTAGGGCCACAGGTTGTGCAGACCTGTTTTAAATGTATGTTTGCTTCCATGTGACAATTGGCAGAAGTTTAATAATCATGAAGATGTCTTGGTCCCTGTGCTTAAGGAACTATGTACCTTTTCTGAGCCAGCCAGTCAGAGGGACTTAAATCTGTTTCACTTGGTTGCCATCCCAGTATTCCTTTAAAAAGTTATGTAGTTTGGTTAAAAAAAAAAAAAACCAGAAACAAAAAAACTCAACATTGAACATCTGTACAAAATTTGCTTAGTAACAATCTACTTTTAATTTCAACACATAAGTATCATAATACTATTTCTGTCACTCTCTCTAAATCACCATTAGAATTCTTTGTTCATTCTCATTTAGTTTTTCTCATATGATTGAAATTCTATGTGTTACATTTTTCAAGAGCTATTTTATTAATTTTTTGCATTATTTTGCATAGGCTTTGACAGACAACTTTGCATTTCTCATACTTCTCAGTATTAATTGTATTGTGGCATTTTGTTAAATTAACGTTTCATACTGTTATACATTTAGATTGTTTTGTAATTATATGTAATGTTGCAATGAAAATCTTCTGAACAGATAGGTCTTTTAAAATTATTATATTCTTAAAGTTTATATCCCTAGTTTCTCTGTACAGTTCAATGCCTTTGGAATTAATAAATTAGCTAATTAAAAAAGAGACAGAATTTGAATTGGAAGAGATCTCAGACATCTTCTAGACCAAGGGTTCTTAACTTCGGAGTTTGTGAACTTGTTTTTTAAAAATATTTTGATAACTATGTCAGTATAATTGGTTTCCTTTAGAATGCTATATATTTTATGCGTTTAAAAACATTCTGAGAAATTCATAGGCTTCACCAGATTAACAGAGGGGTCTAAGACACAAAAAAGGTTAAGAAACCCTAATCTAGGCTAATCTATTGGTTCTTCTCATTAAGAACTTTAAAACACATTATATTATGTTTCTTTTGTTTTGTAGAAAAACAATCCAGCTGTGGTTATCATAGGCAACAATGGACAAATACAGTATGATCATCAGAAGTAAGTGTTTATACATTATACATACAAGTTTCTGACTTTTCGTCCCATACACATCTCAAACTCAGCATTTCCAGAATAGTTAATTATTTTTTACCTGAAATCTAACCCTCTTTTGAACTGCCTGACTTCTTTTGAGGGTAATGCCATGTTTCCAGCCACTCACTTTCACCACCTTGAAGTTTCCTTGATATTCTTCCTTAGTCCAGCTATTCAGTCAGTTGCTAGTTCTTGTCTAATTCACTGCCACTATATCTCTAACATCCATCTCGTTTTCTCTACTCACATAGCTACTACTCTAGAACAATTGTCATTACCTCTGACTTAGACTATTTGCAATAGCCTCATAATTGATCTCTATACTCTCAAGTATCTTCCCTCTCCAGGCTGTCTTCTGCAAAACTGCCAGTGATGCTCTAGAGTTCAGGTCTAATCATGTCACTCCTCTACTTGGTAAACTCTGTGAGCTCCCTATTATCTCTAGGATGAAATACAGTGATACTTTTCATTACCATTTTATTTAAGCTCTTCACAATCTGACTCCGGCCTATTCTTATTTCGCATTAATTCCCTTCACGTACTCTGATGTCCAGCCAAACTGGACTGTTACTTAAACATGATATCCAGTCTCTGTGACTTTGAATAGGCTGTCTCTCATGTCTATGAAAAATCCTGTCCTCATTTCCACCTCTTAGAATTTCTACCTTCTTTCAAAGCTCAGGTCAAATGCTATTTCCTACATGAGGCCTTTCTGTGTTTTATCCAAAGTGCTAATGCCTCATTCCCAAAATTACCACGTGCTGACTTTCTATATCCTTATGAATATGCATATGGCACCCTTTCCTCCCCTACAGATACAAGCTTGAAGCCAAGAAGTATTTACCTTTTGTCTCTTGTTTTCCCAATGCCTCCCACATAGTAGACGTCTAATAAATGCTTGATTGCTTTAGTTTTACAAATTTGGACATTCCTGAAAAAGAAATGGTGAGGTTTTGTTCCTCTTAAAAAAATTTTTTTTTTTCATAAGAAAATTGCAATCAGTGATCTGGGTTTAAAATCCTTTTGTTATTCAGTTCTATTTTGAGTTATATTGGTGAATTACCTCAGTTTGTAAATATAAAATCTTCATACTTTTTAATATAAATATTAGCAATCATATGTCATCTTTAGGCTATGTTGAGATTTGTTGCAGCTTATAATAGTTCTTAGTAATGAGATTAGGCTGACAGTCATATGTTGTTGCTTTAATCCTCAAAAGGATGTTAGCAAAAATAGGTTATGGCTATAAATCTAGACCTTAAAACAAATTGATCAGTAAAACAAATATAATACTATATTGGGTCTTTAATTTTTTTTTTAATTCTAGTCTTAAATTCTCCAAAAAAGATTATTTTTCGTATACAAATTAGAACACTAAAAAAAGGTTGTATATGAAACAGTGGATATCTGCTGCTAGCTTTTTTAAACAAATATAGAGTGAATTCAGCATATTACTTTCAAAATTATCCTGCTTGGCTGTGCTTCCTTCTGAACTTCATACTCATCTTTGTACTTTTTTAAATGTTTCAGTGGCTCTTCTCTTGTTTTCTTTTATTTTTCTTTCTTCCTTTCTTTGTTTTGGGGGTGAGGGGCTTTACCATCAATAACCTCCCCCATACCCCACTAGATTAAAACTGGGAAAAATCTTATAAAATGTAAGTATCTTCAAGCATAACATATTCACATAGTTTCTGTGTCCAAAAAAGTATTTTGCATTTCTTACCTTGAGTCTATCTCACCTCTTTGTCACGAGGTAGGTAATATGCTCCATTATAGGTCCTCTGGAGATAATGTTGGTTGTTGTTTTTATGAAAGTTCTTAATTCTTTCATTTCTTACAGTGTCATTGTATAAACTGTTCTCTTGTACTGACTTATTTTACTCTAAAGTTCATACTTCCCAGGATTCCGTGGAATTGTCGCTCATTATTTCTCACACTATAATATTTCATCACTTTCATATAACACAATTTCTTTAGCCATTTGATGCCAATTTGAGCCAATTTATTTTCCATTTGATGAATACCCTTTTAATTTACATTTCTTTTTTTTTTTCCCTTTTAATCTCCACTCAGGATCAGGAAGTTTTTCTTATTTAAGTATCTTCCCTCCCTTTTATCAGCCTCTCTCTTAACCTTACCACCTTCCATCGTGACCTGTTTCCCTTTTAAGTTTGATGTGTTTCTGTACCAAAGATTGTGTGTGTGTATACATGTGCACAAGCACACATTCTTGCTTGCTCATCCCTTTTCACTCATTCTAGTTATGAGAAATGACAAAGCCCACTCACTTCTTTCATTTTCCCTCATATATTTTTTGTTTCATCAACTATTTCTCAATTACATGTAAAAAAATTTTTTTATATTCTTTTTTTAAAAAATTTTGAGTTTCAAGTTCTCTTCCCCCCACCACTTCCTTGAGAAGCAAGCAATTTGATATAGATTATACATGTGAAGTCATGCAAAACATAGTTCCATATTAGCTATATTGTGTAGGAAAATATAGACAAAAAAAAACAAGAAAAATAAAGAAAGTAGGAAAAAGTAGGCTTCAGTCTGCATTCAGACTCCATCAGTTCTTTTTCTGGAAGTGGATAGCATTTTTCATCATAAGTCCTTTGAATTGTCTTGGATCGTTGTATTGATCAGAATAGCTAAGTCATTCACAGTTGATTATCATACGGTATTGCAGCTGCTGTGTACAGTGATCTGGTTCTGCTCACTGCATTTTGCATCAGTTCATATAATTCTTCTGGTTTTTCTGACAGTAGCATTCAATCATAATCATGTAATACAACTTGTTCAGCTATTCTCCAGTTAATGTACATCTCCTCAATTTCTATTTCTTTGCCACCACAAAAAGAGCTGCTATAAATATTTTTGTACCTATAGGTCCTTTTCTTTTTTTCTTTGATCTGCCTTCTTCCTTCTTTCTCGCTAGTGTATTCTTTTATCCTTTCTTCTCTTTCGCCTCTTCATGGCCTAAGAACAAAACCAATCAACCCCCAGGATCTCTGGGGTTTTTTGTGTTTTGTTGTTTTGTTTGTTTGTTTTTCAATTTAACTTCCTTAGTAACCTTTGAAGACATTGATTCTGAAAGGACCGCTTATTTCTTCTCTCTTATTAGAATGTTAACACTATAACATTATATAGAATATTAACACTACAACATATGTCCAGTTACTCAAATAAATTTACCTTTCTTAGTCCCTCTTAAATCTTGTGTTTGTATTTCATAGTACCTACTCTGCTCTAGACTTTCATCACAAATGCTTTATCTTTTTCAGTAAAGATCCATTTTTTTCCTCTGCAGGATTATACTCAGGTTTGAAGGGTAAATTATTCATGGTGATAAGTTTACATCTTTTGCCAAGATCTCTGGTTTTTAGTAGAAGTTTCCAGGTCTTGTGTAACCTGCACTTCCTCCATACTTGAACTCTTTTCTGGATGCTTGGCAGTATTTTTCTCTTTGATGTGGAATTTCTGTATTTTGTTTATGACTTTTCTGGGTGTTTTCAGTTTGGATTTCCTTTCTGAAAGTGATTGATGGAGTCCTTTCATTTTTACCTTGCCCTGTGGTTCTAGTAGATCTAGGCAGTTATCATTTATGATTTAAGAAAATATAGTGTCCAGGCCTTTTTTTTTTTTTAAATCATGGTGTACAGGAAGTCTGATGATTCTTAAATTGTCTCTCTTTGTCCTGTTTTCCAGGTCAGTTTTTTGATGGCAGATACCTTACATTTTCTTCTTTAAAAAAAAAATCTTTTTATTTTATTCTAATATTTCTTGCTGACTAACGAGTCATTGATTTCTGATTGGTCTGTTCCAATTTTTAGGGAATCTTACTTAAGATGGGTTTACTGCTTTCTGTTTTAAGCTATTTATTTTCCTTCCAGTTCTTTCCTCCCTCAAGAATTTTTATTTCACTTTTTGTCTCCTGCTTCATTTCCTATAGGTATTCATGTAGTCCTTGGAAAGCTCATTTTTTCCAGTATCTCTGGATCCATTATAATTCTTTTTTGTGGTCTGTAACTTGTTAGGTTATTCATCTCTCCAACCTTAGTTCTTGAATTGAGGTCTTATGCCGAAGCCAGCTCTGCCCTTTGCTCTACTTTTTGATGGATTAGTTAGCCCTGCTTGGTCTTGAACTGTATCACGTGGGTTCTTTTACTAACCTCCACTTCTTTCAGTTGGCCCTCTGCCTTCAGGAACTTTGAGTTTCAGAGCACTGGGTCTTCAGGGTCTTCTATGGCATCTTAGGACAAAATACTGGGGACCCTGGAGCCTTTGCACTTGAGCTCTCTCCATCGGAGTGGTACAGCACCTGGATCAGCTGCTGCCAGCCTTATTAACTTCTAAGTTACTTTGCTTGGTTTCAGACCATCCTCCACCAAAGGACCCCTCCACTCACTGCCTTAGTATACAGAGCTCTGTAGTTCATATGTGTCTGGTCAGTCTCTGGTCACACTAAAAAGCTTCTAGCTTTTTGTCTATGCCAGGTGCTGGCTTAGCTGGGAGGAGAGGCCCTTATTTCTTTTGCCTTTAGGTTTCTGGCTGCCTTTTGTGCAGTTCTGAAGTGAATGAAGTCACTTATTGAGATTTCTCATTGGTTTTCTTAAACATTATTCATTTAGGTGTGATTTTTAGGGTTTTGCTGAAGTAGGTGTGTGGGAACTGGGTAATCTCCACTCAGGCAACCATCTTAATTAGAGATCTGTATTTGGTTAAGACTGACTTATTTAAGAATTACTAGTGGATTACAAAGCTTATTAATAGAGTATGAGTTTAGTATCTGAGTATTGGGGGTTTTGTTTTTTATGCTTTTGATGGTTCCCAACTTATCATCTGGTGAATTGTAAAGACAAGACTTGTCTTATGTGTAGTCCATATTCATTAACTCTTACGTACTAATATCACACAAAGTTCCTCTGTTAAGGAGAACATTTACACTACTGTTTAGAAAATTTAATTTTTAACCTCTTAAAGGGTTTAATTTATAGTGTCATAACTTTAGTATTTTCTCTACTTGCACACGAATTATTTTTGTTGATCATTTTTAAAGAAGGAATTTCCTAAGTTTTTTGTTTCTATTTCTTTCTCTCCATACTACAGCGATGGTGCTACTCAAGCTTTGTCAAGTTGCCAGAGGGACTTTCGTAATAAGCCATATCCTGTCCGGGCAAAGATTACATATTACCAGAAAACTTTGACAGTAAGTAATGGCATTTAACAGTGATAATATTCATAGTTGACATTTAGATAGCCATTTACCACTTGGCTGTGTCTTTACATTTTCATTTTAACCTCATTACAGCCCTATGAGATAGATTCTACAGGTATTATCCCCATTGTACAAATGAGGAAACTGAGACAAGGGACTTGCCTATAGTCACCTAACCTGTAAATATTGGAGACAGGATTTGAACCCAGTTCTTCCTGACTCCCAAGTCTAGCATTTTATTCACTAAGGCCATGTTGCTTTTGCAGGGATGACATATGAACATATGCTTAGGAGATGACTTTCTTTGATAAGAGTGAAAAGATCTGCATTGGTAGCTATTTTTGTTGAAGAGACAGAGATGATCCTTCACCTTGCCAAGGCCAATCTCTCTGCTTGTACCCTTGATTCTATCCCTTTCTTTCTCTTATGGCAGACTGAACACACACACACACACACACACACACACACACACATATGCCCTACCACTATCTCCTCCTCCCTCAGCCACTTACCTCCCCCTTCCCCCATACATACACACTCATCCTCTTTCATCTTCAATCTCTCCCTGTCTTCTGACTCCTTCCTTGCTGCCTATAAACATCCCAGCTCTCTTCCATCTTTTAAAATACTTCATTTGACTGTATTGTAAAGTGATGGTCACTTGACCCTCAAGCTGTTGACCTATATCCTCTCCCCCTTGATTTCACAGCCAAACTCCTAGAAAAAGCTTGTCTGTTACTTGTTGCTTCCACTTTTCTTCTCAACCCCGGGCAGTCTGATTTCCAACTTCATCATTCAATGGAAACTGCTCCTTCTAAAATTACATTAATTAATTGCCAAATCTGATAGCCCTTTCGTAGTCCTCATCATTCTGGCCCTCTTTGCAACATTTGACACCTTTTACTACTCTCTTCACTCTGGGTTTACATGACACTTCTTACTTTTGGTTCTCCTACCTATCTGGTTACTCCTTAGTCTCTTTTATAGGCTCATAATCCATATCATTCCCCCATTCCTAGTCATACCCTAAGCCTCTGCCCTGGGCCCTCTTTTCTCATCCTGTGCTGTCTCTTCTGGTGATCTCATCATGGGTTTAATTATCATCTTTATGCAGATGAATCCTGCATCTATATAGCCTTACCCATTCTCTTTCCAGAGCTCAAGTACCATATCACCAGCTTCCTGTTGGACATTTCAACATGTCCAAAACAGAACTCCCATTTTTCTCTAAATCTGCCTTCTGAATTTCTCTATTTCTGTCAAAGATTTTTCAGTCTTTCAGGTTCACAACTGCAGTCATCCTTGACTCCTCATCCCTCATGTCTAATCAGTTGCCAAATCTGGTTCATTGTACTCACATGACCACCAATCTTATCATCCCTTGCCTGAATTCTTATAGTAGTCCCCTAATTGTTCTTCAGATGTCTCTTTTCTCCTGGCTGACTATACCCCTCTTTCCTGCTTATTAAAGTCTAGTGGTTTACTTTCTCCTCTAGAATCAAATCTGATCTCCTTTATTTGGCTGTTAAGCACCTACTATATGCCGAGCATTGTGCTAGGTACTGGAGATACAAGGGGGAAAAATGTAACAGTCCCTGCTATAAAGAGTTTATGTTCGGCTGGGATGGGGTGAGGGTGAGTGAGAGGGGAGCATGAGCACACACAAACATACACATATGTATAAACAAAACAAATACGAGGTAATTTAGGGGTGGGGAAGGCACTTAGAAGTTGTGGGGAATCAAATATAAACTCTTTGATAGCAGGGACTGTTTTGTTTTTTCCCTTGTATCCCTAGTACCTAGCACAGCTGCTGATACATAGTAGGTACTTTAAAAATGCTTTTGATGGATGGATTATGCACAATTGGGAGGGTGAGAGCAGTGAATACTTTGCATGACAAGATACAAAAAGATCTTGCTAGGCTGAGTCTAATAAGATGACAGTTAAGTAGGTGTAAACATAATGTCTTATGCTAGAGTTAAAAAATATCTGCTTCCCAAGTTCAGAGTGGAAGAGGCATGGTTTATCATCGTTGAGTCTGAAAAAGGTCTTAGGGTTTTGATAGATTGCAGGCTCAATATGAATCAGCAGTGTAATATGGCTATCCAAAAATGTAGTTTTGAGCTGCATAAAGAGAGGCATAGCTTCCAGGAATAAAGAGGAGGATATTTCTGTATTCTATCCTAGTTAGACAACATCTAGAATGTTGTGCTGCAGTTTAGGAATAATCAATCACAGGCACTGTGCTAAGGACTGAGGATACAGAAAGAAGCAAAAGATATTCTTGCTGTCAGGGAGCTCACAATTTAATGGAGGAGACATCAAACAAATATATACAAACAGGCTGTATTCAGGAGAAATAGAAAATAATTAGCAGAGGGACAGCACTAGAATTGAGAGTGGTTGGGAAAGGGTTCCAGCAGAAGATGGAATTTTAATTGGGCCTTAGAGGAAGCCAGTCAAGTCAGGACGTAGAGGTGAGGAAGGAAAGCATTCCAGGCATAGAGAAAATACTTGGAGCTGAGAGATGGAATGTCTTAATCACAGAACAGTCCAGGAAGACAGTGTCACTGGATTAAAGAGTATGGAGTGAGGAGTAAAGTATAAGAAACCTGGAAAAAGTAAGAGGGGGTCAGATTACAAAGGGTCAAATGAAATGACAAAAAAGCGTTTTGTATTTGATCCTGGAGGTAATAAGGAGTCAGTGGAGCCTATTGAACAGGGTGTGCTAAGGACAGACAGGATGTAGTGAAAATCACTTTGGCAACTTTGTGGAGGATGAATTGGATTTGGGAGAGACTTGAGGTGGTGAGACCAGGTACAGGGCTATGGTAGCAGTCCAGGTGAGAGGTCATAAGGATCTGAACTAGGGTGGTAGCTGTGTAAGGAGAAAGAAATGGACAGATGGAAGTGATGTGGAGGTAGAAAAAAAAATTGGAAACTTAATGAATATATGGGGTGAGGGAGAGAGCGAGGATTTGGAAGATGAAGCTCGGTTTGTGTGAGTTGCTGAATGGATGGTGATACTTTCAACAGTTTTATATAGAATCCTTTTTGTATCACAGTGCATACGTGTGTGTGCGTGTATGTGTGGTGTAAGTTCACAATTAAAAAAATGAAATTTTTGAAAGTAATAGGGAAGTTAGGAAAACAGGTGAATTTGAGGGAAAAGGTAATTGTAATGAATTCTGCAGTCTGTCACAACTCATTCATGCCTGCTCACTCTGTGCTCTGCCCTACCCAAAATGAAAAGGAGAGGAAGCAGGGTGCTTACCCATTAGTCACTACCCTCAGCACAGAGCCTATCCTCTGTGAAGGGCACCTACCAAAGCCAAATTGTGATCTGAGGGGCAGAGGAGGAGCATGCTGAGAGAGAAGTGTGATTTTCCCAGTGTCACCCATGAAGCTGCTGCTATGGGTGCCTGAGTAGTGGTTAGGTTGTAATTGTCTTGAGAGGCTGACCCCCAGTTCAGAAGTAGGGAGGTTGGAACCTTTCATAAGAGGTAAGAGTGGAGAGTGAGGAAATATTGGTAGGTATGATTATGTTGGACGGAAGCACTACAAATTGTCTATAATTCATCTTCCCACTGTCTGGTTGATCAGAGACCCCTTGGAATCAGGCCACCCCACCCCCCCCTTGAGATCAAACCATTACATCTTTGGGGAGCCCAGTCCCCTGTGTTTCAAGCCATGTCCTGAATGTTTGACACCTCTGTTCTAGACTATAGCCCTGAATTTGGAAATATCATTATTACAAAGAACTTACACAGTAATTATCTTACTCCTTGGTACTTGTACTCAGAGCCTTGTTGACTCTTGTTAAGAATTCTATCATAAATAAGTTTGGTGATCTGATTTTCCAACTTACAGCATATTAAAAGCAGCAAACTAGAATAGTGGTTGAATATAAAAGGCAGGAGACAAAAAGAAAAAAAATCTCTTATCAGTGCATAGTATAATAATAGACCTAAAATCGTTAAGAATTGTGAGCTTTTTGAGAGAAGACACTGTTTTTTACCTTTCTTTGTGTCCCCCATCTCTTACCACAGTGCCTGGCACATGGTTGATGCTTAAGAAATGTTTCTTGACTTGAATTGAATTAACTACACTTGAAACAAAGGTCAATTATGTTAAGTATTTAATTGAATAAACATTTAAAATAAAAAGTTTGGGCACTTGAAGGCATAAGCTTAGATTATTCTGGGAATTTACTAAATATTTACTACCTCATTCCCTAGTAGTAAATGAAAAGTGATTTTTGTGGAAAGAATGCTCTGCTTTTTGTTAATTGTTACTAACAAATTAATTGTTATTTGTTATTGTTAATCAATAAAAACTGATGGATGATCTTGGGCATCACTTACAATTCTCTTCTGACTCTTACCTGCAGTAATTTATTAGAAATTATCTGAAGACTGAATTCAAAATTGAATTTGAAGTTAGAATTAGTTAAATTTATTAGAATCAAAATTGACTCCCTATTCAGCATTTAATATCTGTTTTTTAAAAATCTAAAACCTGTATATTTTTCTAGGTGATGATCAATAATGGCTTTACACCAGATAAAGATGATTATGAATTTTGTGCTAAAGTGGAAAACATGATAATCCCTGCACAAGGGCATTTTGGAATATCTGCAGCAACAGGTGGTCTTGCAGGTAAACTTTTATAGCCTTTAAATATTGAAAGTTGGGTGACTAAATTTTATGGGAACATCGTATTAGTTTAGGTAAGCTAGAAATTGTTTATTTGCTTAAGTGCAAAGCACTTTGGGATCTTAGCAGGTGTTTCCTATATAAATTAATAATGTAGCTCTAATGAGAAGAGACAAGAGAGAATCTTTTAATTTGGTCTTACTAGAAAATAGTTGCTGTCATCTCATGCCTGTCTGCCTTTTTTTTTTTCTTAATTGTATTTTTTATTTTCAGTTCTCTCTCCCTCCACTCCTTCCCCACCCATTGAGAAGCCAAGAAACATAATACCCATTATACATACGAAGTCATGCAAATCATATTTCCACATTAGCAATGTTCTGAGGGGGAAAAGGCAAGAAAAATAAAGGGAAAAAATATACTTCAGTCTACTCTGAGTCCATCAGTTCTCTGTCTGGAGGTAGACAGCATTTTTCATCATGAGTCCTTTGGAGTTGTGGTGGATCTTGTATTCATGAGAGCAGCTAAGTCTTTCACAGTTGGTCATCCTTAACTGTATGACTGTTAATGTGTGTATATTGTTCTCCTGGTTCTCCTCACTTCATTTTGCATCACTTCATATATGACTTTCCAGGTTTTTCTGAAATCATCCCCTTCATCATTTCTCATAGCACAATAGTATTCCATCACAATCATATACCACAATTTGTTCAGCCATTGTGCAGTTGATGAGCAATCCCCTTGATTTTCAGTTCTTTGTTGCCACCAAAAGAGCTGCTATAAATATTTTGTACATGTAGGTCCTATCTGCCCACCTTTCACTAACGATTTACATTTTCATGTTTAGTGTAACCATGTCATAAATATACCACAGTTGGTTCTTTGGAGAAGAAAACAGTTCAAGATAGAATACAGAGAATAAATCCCCTTTGCTGTCTTGTAGATATGGCCAACTGAGGATTAGCAGTTTGCTAAAGCAGCACAAAGTTTACTCTATCAGTATCCGTTTTCAACTTCAATGATGTGAAATTAATTTTTCTTTGAGTTTTAGATCTAAAGTTTTAAAATGCTATACTTGTTATCTATTCACCACTTTGTGCAATGACAGAGTTTAACCAAGATTGCAAGCTTAAATAGCTATATAGCTTTGTAGAACACTGATTACCTAAATATATAGGTATAACCCAATGTAGAACTTGATGTAATTTTTCAAGGGTGTATAAACCTGTCCTTTAAATTTCCCTGTTTCTTTTGCTTCCGTGACTTTGTATCTCCTGTCCCCCTGTCTGGAATGCACTCCCTTACACCTCCACCTCCCAGAATGCCTAACTTCCAATAAATCACATCTCAGCTACTGACTCCTCTGCAAAGCCTTTCCTCATCCTCCTCTCCTCAGGTGTTTGCCTGTCTCCTTCTCCAAAATACTTTATTTACTTCTCTGTATGCATTCTTTCCAGCAGAATTTAAATTCCTTGAGAGTAGTGACTGCTTTATCTTCTGGTTCTCAAAATCCTAAAATTTCTTGTACATTGATGTGCATTTAATAAATGTCTGTTTGAATTGGGTTTTGGATGAATGTCTTTGTCTCCAAGCTAACTCACTGAGTAATTTTTTTAATCTTGTTATATTTGTGTTATGATTTCCTTGGTCACACGTAGTTATCCTCTATGATTATTTGTTAAAGAAAACCAAGTTTTAAAGACAACAGAAATTAAGTAAATTAATGGTTTTCTAAATGTGATCCTTTAGTTCAGAAACTAGTGTAGGATGGTGCCTCATGTTCAGTTTTGTTGTTTTGTTTTTTTTCTTAATTTGTAGATGATCATGATGTCCTTTCTTTTCTGACTTTCCAACTGACTGAGCCTGGAAAAGAAACAGTAAGTACATGATATATTGTGCTTTTTATTAAAAAGTGCTTTTTCCATTTAGCAGGTGTAAATATGCTACAGCTTGAATTAGAAACTAACAGCTTTTTATACTTTCCTTTAAATAGTATTGCAATTTGGCTTTATCGCTATAATGTTCCAAAGGTTTTTGCAGTAATAGTTCAAAGCTAATTGAGGTAAAGTATCTTACTAATATGACTATTTTTTCCATATTTATTCTTGAACTATAAAAGCCTGCAACTGATAAAGAAATTCCTGAAAAAGACAAAGAAAAGTACCAGGAAGAATTTGAGCATTTTCAGCAAGAACTGGATAAAAAAAAGGAGGCCTTCCAGAAGGACCACCCTGATATTCAAGGGCAGCCAGGTAAATTTAAATGAACTTACTTGAGTTCCAGAGGAGAAAACATATCCATTCATGGAGCTGCATTCCAGCTAGTTGCCTGATAACTACTGCATAGATCCTATTTCTGCTCTGTGGTAAACTAGAGAGGCTCGTAACAAGTAATTTCTCTCTTAGTGACCAAGACTAAAGCAATTTTGCATATTTGTCAGGCTGTTGAATGTTTGAGTGGCTTTGAGGACCATCTCCAGTCTTTAGTGAGTATCCTATTCTTGGTACCCCTAGAGGAATATGCTGTTTTCAAAGGTTTAGAAGCTATTTCAACTTTGGAGGCTGGCAAATACCACTGAAATCAGAATGTCCTGGGCCTTCCCTAGCACTTTGCAGAAGTCATTACAGGATCCCTGAAACTAATAGGCCCTAAAAGGACATTTGTCCCAGGGCAGATAGTCTTCTTGAGTATACTCCTGGGATTGAGATGGTAGGCAGGGGATATCACTGATTGGTTCTTCTAGGCAGAAAAAGGCATACAGTAGAGTATTCACTGAGCCCTCTTTGTGATAATGTTAAGTAGAGGGGCCAGGATTTGGAAAGTATTCAGTTGTGTCACTATGCTTTCTCTTCAGTAATACTAGGAAACTTGTAATATCAAGTTTTGGGAAGTCATAGCTGATTTCCCTAAAGATTCAATTTGCATTGATAATTGAAATTTACTTAGTTGCTATCCTATTAGAATGTAAGGTCCTTAAGAGTAGAGATTCTTTCATCCTTTGCATTTGTATCCCTACCATTTAGGCACATAGATGTGCCTGGCATATTGATTGAGTGAGTATCTGAACCTAAACATTTCAAATGATTCACTTACAGCTTTCAGTTTTTGAAAGGAATTTGCCAAATTACTTTTTTTAAAACACATCACATCAACAAATATACTTTATTTGAAATTAATGAAAAAATAGTATGGGTTTGTGGATTAGACCAAAATTCAGTAGCATTTGATTCATTCTTAGCTTTCTCATAGTCTTGTATAACCTTTCATGGGGCTCGGTTACCCTGTATCATAGAGAGGTGTTAATTTAATTCTACTAGATCTATTGTGAAAGTAATGTATTTGGTGTCTTTGGCAGATTATACTACAAAGTATTTAGAGCTATTTAATAAATATGAAAATTAATTTTCTTCCAGCTGTCCCAGGCTTGTCTTTCTCATATCTTACATAATTCTGGACTATTTCTACTTCTTCACTTGCACCAGTGGGTGTGTCCTTAGTAAATGCAAATTAAGTTCAGTATTAAGCTAAACACAATGTATTAGGAAGTAAATGGGGAAATAAAGTCATAATGTGTGTTACTAAGTCAGAGATTGTTTTGGATTTTTTAAGACCTTTTCATTACTAGTCAATCAGCACACATTTATTAAGCACCAGTGATACGAAAGAATGATAGCACCTCTGCCTTCATGGAGCTTAAATTCTAAAGGAGAAGACAAAGTGTACATATAAAATATACAAAGTATACATATAAAATATACAAAATGGACACAAAGTAGCTTGGGGAAGGTGATACACTCACTGCCAGGAACCAGAAGAGTGTTGAAAGAAATCACAATTCCAGGAAGGAGAGATGAGGCTGTAGTGCATTCCAGGCCTGGGGAATAGCACGGGCAAAGGCCTGGAGACTAGAGATGGGACTTTGTGAGTTTGGAACAACAGAGAGGCCAGTCTGACTGTATCACAGAACATCAGGAAGAGGAAGGTGACTGGAAAGATAGGAAGGAGCCTGGCCTGTTAGGGGCCAGCTTGTGAACAACCTTAAAATGTCAAACAGAAGAGTTTCTGTTTGATCCTTATGGCAGTCGGGATCCATTGGAGTTTATTAAGTTGGGGAAGGATGATGACATGATCAGGCCTACATTTTAGCAAATTCACTTTGTTTGTTTTTGGTTTTTTTGTTTTTGTTTTTGCTAGGCAATGAGGTTAAGTGACTTGTCCAGGGTCACACAGCTAGTAACTGTCAAGTGTCTGATCTGAGACTGGATTTGAACTGAGGTCCTCCTGACTCCAGGGCCAGTGCTCTAACCACTGTGCCACCTAGCTGCCCCTAGGAAAGTCACTTTGACTGTTCTGTGGAGGATAGATAGGAGTAGGGAGCGGCCTGAGGCAGAGAAATCAAACAGGAGACTATTACTGCAGTATTAATGAGAGGTGATGAGGGCCTGAACCTGGGTTGGGGACTATGAGAGTGGAGGAGGGCACACTTGTGAGAGATGTTGTAGGTGTAGAAACAACAATGTTGACAACTGATTGGCTGTGTGAGGTGAGAGGAAGGAGTTAGGGATTACATTGAGGTTGTGGTCCTGAGTGATTGGTAGGATTGGTGGTGCCCTCAATAGGAATAGGGAAGTGCAGAAGAGAAGTATGAGGCAGGGGGAGGGAGAGGATAATAAATTCTGTTCTAGACATGTGGGATTTAAGTTTCCTGTGAAACATCCGATTTGAAATGTCCCATAAGCGATTGGAGATGCATGAGTGGAGCTTGGGGCAGTCTTCTGAAGTAAGATGAGAGTTGAGTCCATAGTAGTTAGAGATGACTAAGGAAGAGAAAGTATCTGGAGGAAAGAGAAGGGGCCCAGGACAGGGCCTTGAAGTTTACACACAGTTAATGGGTGTGATGTGGCTGATGAATCAAGACAAGAGACTGAGGAGTGGTCCTAGAGGTAAGAGAACCCAAAACCCGGAGAAGAGAGTGTCCAGGAGAAGATGGTAGACTATAGTGTCAAATGAAGCAGAGAAAGTTGTTGTTAATGCTGTGATGCCGTGTGGATATCTGAATCTCTTAGTGGTAGAAGTTTTATAATTCCTTGTGTGCTGAGCACTGGGAGAGAGGGCAAGTTTAAGTAAGGCATGCTTTTTTGTGGTATAGAATCAGATTTTGCACCATCTCTGATCCATTATTCTCAAAATGGAAAATCAGCCTTACCCATCTCTAACTTCTGTCTTTCTACATTATCTCCACCTTCCTGCCTTTGGATCCTGTGGAGGACAGTTGTTCCCTGCAGGCTTCTGCTGATTTCTCTGCCTGTTCACAACCTGTTCTGTCATTCTTCTCTGTGTTCCACACCTTGCATGGGTACGCAAACACTAAGAGATAAAGTGGAATTGAGTTTTCTACTTTTCATGAGATCTGTCACTGATATTTTACCACCTAGCACCATGCTAGGTACTTAGGTACTGAACTGTTTTTTTATTGACTAGAGAAATAAGTAAAGGGAGAGAGAAGAAAGTGATATAGGAAGGAAGAAATTATGGAAAAAAAATGCATTGTGAGAAACTTTATTTGGACCTGTGGGGTTAAGGGTTTGAAGCAGTTATATTGTATAGGAAAAGGTAGAATGTGAAGAAAAAAGACAATAATATTATTAATAATAATAATAAAATTACTCAATTTGTGACTCCAAGCCATAGTATAGTTGAATTTTTTTAATTAATTTTTTAAGAATTCAGCCCCTTGGAACAGGAAGAATCAAATAATTGAACTCAGTAACCCAATAAACCTAAACCTAAGAGCATCAGTTACTTGAGAAAAAAACTCCCTGTTTAACAAGAATTGCTGGGAAAATTATGAACTGAATACTAAATGAATACTGAATACTAAAAAAAAATTTTTTTTTAATAGAGATAGGGGCAGCTAGGTGGCACAGTGGATAGAACACTGGCCCTGGAGTCAGATGGACCCAAGTTCAAATCCAGCCTCAGACATTTGCTAGCTCTGTGAACTGGGACAAGTCACTTGACCCTAATTGCCTACCAAAAAAAAAATGAGGATCAAGTTAACATACCTTTCACAACTGTGGCTAGCAGAAAAGTTTTTTTTTCTTTTAAATTAAATTTTTTTAAGAGAGAGAATTCTTTTTTTGTTTTTTTTTTATTTACATCTCTGTAAAATCTTTTTTTCTTAATTAATTAATTTATTTTTAGTTTTCAACATTCACTTCCATAAGCTTTTGAGTTTTAAATTTTCTCCCTCTTCCTTCCCCTCTCCCTTCCCCCCTCCCTCCTCAAATCAGCATGCAATTTGGTATAGGCTCTACCTATACATTCTTATTAAACATATTTTCACATTAATCATGTTGTAAAGAAGAATTAGAATGAATGAGAGGAACCACAAGAAAGAAAAAACAGAACCAAAAAAAGAGCAAATAGTATGCTTCGATCTGTGTTCAGACTCCATAGTTCTTTCTCTGGATGTGGATAGCATTTTCCATCATGAGTCTTTTGGAGTTGTCTTAGATACTTGCATTGCTGAGTAGAACTAAGTCTGTCAGAGTTAGTCATAGATCAGTGTGGCTATTATTGTGTACAGTGTTCTTCTGGTTCTGCTCACTTCCCTCAGCATCAGTTCATGTAAGTCTTTCCAGGTTTTTCTGAAGTCTGCCTGCTCACCATTTCTTATAGCACAATAGTATTCCATTACATTCATATACCACAACTTGTTCAACCATTCCCCAGTTGATGGGCATCCCCTCAATTTCCCATTCTTGGCCACCACAAAAATAGCTGCCATACATATTTTTGTACATGTGGGTTCCTTTCCCATTTTTGTGATCTCTTTGAGATACAGCCCTAGAAGTGGTATTACTGGATCAAAGGGTATGCACATTTTTATAGCCCTTTGGGCATAGTTCCAAATTGCTCTCCAGAGTGGTTGGATCAGTTCACAACTCTACCATCAACGCATTAGTGTTCGAATTTTACCACATCTTCTCCAACATTTATCATTTTCCTGTTTTGTCATGTTAGCCAATCTGATAGGTGTGATGTGGTACCTCAGAGTTGTTTTGATTTGCATTTCCCTAATCAATAGTGATTTAGAGCATTTTTTTCATGTGACTATAGATGGCTTTAATTTCTCCATCTGAGAACTGCCTGTTCATATCCTTTGACCATTTATCACTTGGGGAATGACTTGTATTCTTATAAATTTGACTCGGTTCTCTATATTTTAGAAACAAGGCCTTTATCAGAGACATTGGTTGTAAAAATTACTTCCCAGTTTTCTGCTCTCCTAGGTTGTATTGGCTTTGTTTGTACAAAAACTTTTCAATTTAATGTAATCAAAGTTCCATTTTGCATTTCGTAATGCTCTATCTCCTGTTTGCTCATGAATTCTTCTGTTCTCCATAAATCTGATAGGTAAACTATTCCTTGCTGTCCTAGTTTGCTTATAGTATCCATCTTTACATGTGAATCATGTACTCATTTTGATTTTATCTTGGTGTAGGGTGTAAGATGTTGGTTTGTGCCTAGTTTCTGCCATACTATTTTCCAGTTTTCCCAGCAGTTTTTGTCAAAGAGTGAGTTCTAATCCCAGAGGCTGGAGTCTTTGAGTTTATCAAATAATAGATTACTATAGTCATTGACTACTGTGTCTTGTATACTTAACCTATTCCACTGATCCACCACTCTGTTTCTTAGCCAGTACCAAGCAGTTATGAGGATTGCTGCTTTATAATACAATTTAAGATCTGGAATGGCTGGGCCACCTTCCCCTGCATTTCTTTTCATTAGTTCCCTTGATATTCTGGACCTTTTGTTCTTCCAAATGAATCTTGTTATTATTTTTTCTAACTCTATAAAATAATTTTTTGGTAGTTTGATTGGTATGGCACTGAATAAGTAAATCAGCTTAGGTAGAATTGTCATTTTTATTATATTAGCTTGGCCTCCCCAAGAGCAACTGATGTTTTTCCAGTTATTTAGATCTGACTTCATTTATGTGAAAAGTGTTTTGTAATTGTGTTCATATAGTTCCTGGGTTTGTTTTGGGAGGTAGACTCCTAAATATTTTATAATGTCTACAGTAACTTTATTTCTCTTTCTGTCTCTTGCTGTTGGGCTTTGTTGGTAATATGTAGAAATGCCGATGACTTATGTTGGTTTATTTTATATCCTGCAACTTTGCTGAAGTTGTTTATTATTTCAAGTAGTTTTTTACTTGATTCTCCAATTATATCATCATATCATCTGCACAGAGTGATAGTTTTGTTTCTTCTTTGCCTACTTTCTTTTTCTTCTCATTGCTAAAGCTAACATTTCTAATACAATATTGAATAACAGTGGTGATAATGAACATCCTTGTTTCGCCCCCATCTTATTGGAAATGCTTCTAGCTTGTCCCCATTACATATGATGCTTGCTAATAGTTTTAGATAAATACTACTTATCATTTTAAGAAAGTCTCCATTTATTCCTTTACTCTCTAGTGTTTTTAATAGTCTAGAGGGAGAATTCTTAACCAAATGAGAGATAAAGGCAATCACAGAAGACAAAATATATGATTTTGTTTATATGAAATTGAAAAGTTGTTGCACTAACAAAATCAGTACAGCTTAGGATAAGGAGGGAAATGTTCAATTAGGGAAAGAATTTTGCATTAAATGTCTCTGATAAAGGTCTGATATCCAAGGTAAATTAAAAAAAAAAAACTAAAGCAAATAAATTGAAAGTCATTCCAGTGGTAAGTGGTCAAAGCATGTAAACTACAGTTCTCAAAAGAGGAATTGCAAACTGTTAATTGCCATGTAAAAAATTGTTCCATATCACTGATAATAAGAGGAAATTCCAATCAGAACAACTCTTGAGATTTCACTTCACAACCAGCAAATTGGCAGAGATGACAACGGATCGAATAGTTAATGTTGGAAGGGACTGAAAAGACAGGCAGGCTAATACTATGTGGTGGAGCTGTGAAGTGACTGAACCATTCTAGAAAGCAATTTGTAATTTGCTTCAGAAAAAAAAAAGGAACTAAACTGCCCATACCTTTTGTCCAGAGAGCCTGCAGCAAGTATATATCCCAAGGAAGTAAAAAACCTTAATAAAGGTCCCACATAAACCAAAATATTCATACTATCATTTTTTGTCCAAAGTATAGATGCTCATCATTTTGGAGTATGGTAAAACAAATTGTGATATATGAAAATAATGTAATGTTGTAGTATTAAAAAAATGTTGAGTATGAGAAATGCAGAGAAGTGTAAAAAGACTTTTGTGAAGTAAACAGAACCAGGATAATACACAATAGCTGTAGTGGTGTAAAGAAAAAGAACACCTCCCTCCCTCCCCCCCAATGAAACTAACCCCAGTGAAACTAAATGCTGTATATTTTGATCAAGTTTGGCCTCAAAGTAGAGATGAGCAAATGCACCTCTCATGCAACTTTGCAGAAGTAGGGACTATGGTTATTGAGTATTGCGTAAACTATCGTGATCAGTCAGTACATTGGTTAGTTTTACTGAAGTGTTTTTCTTTCTTGCTTTTTTGTTCTTGGTTATGAGGAATGGCTGTTTAGGGCAAGTGTTTGGAAATTAGCATCATATAAAAACAGGATTTCAGTAAAAATGAAAAATCACTCATTGGAGATAGTATAAGTAAGTAACATTTTACATTATCTAACTGGCTATTCACTGGCAATATATTTGCTGCATTTGTTAGATTATGATTCCTTGTGCTAATTTTAAGATATGTTAGAACCATGCTACTTTGCCAACTACATGTATGTCTGGTTCTGATACTCTGACTTTTTGTAGCTGAAGAAATTTTTGAGAGTGTAAGCGATCGTGAGCTAAGACAGATTTTTGAAGGGCAGAATCGCATCCATCTTGAAATCAAGCAGCTCAACCGACAATTAGACATGATCCTCGATGAGCAAAGAAGGTATGTCTCTGCCTTGACTGAAGAGCTCTCCAAAAGAGGCCATGGAGGCCCAGCACAACTTGGACAGGTGAGCTTAAAAATGTGTTCCCAGCTTAGCACCTGAGTGAGAAGTGGTAGAGAAAATCATGGAAGATAAACTGTAGCTTGCATAGTTATTGAAGGGAGCAGATTATCAAAATGGTTTGCACATCTCATTTCAGGCTTCTCAGCAAGAACTTGATACTGTGGTGAAAACTCAGCAAGAGGTCCTGAGACAAGTGAATGAAATGAAGTAAGTATGCATAAAGATAGACAGTATAAAACAGATGACATTTGTTGGTTTTTTTAAAATTTGTGGAATAAACAAGCATTTCCATAACATAGTACAATAAAAAAGATGATTGCACATGAAACCGCTAATTCACTAGTACAACTTGCTATTCCTTTTAAATACACAACAGAGTTATGCTAATTTCCTTTTTTTCCCTTCCTCCCCCTCCCAAAAAGATGGCTACCATTGAGCACAAATAAGTATATATAAGTAAAATTATTCTATATATAATTCTATTTATCAGTTCTTTCTTTGGATGCAGATAGCATCTGTTTTCATATGCCCTTTATAGTTAATTTAGGTATTTATAATAGTCAAAATGGCAACATATTCACTCAAAGTCATTCTTAAAACAATATTGCTGTTACTGTATACAGTGTTCTCTGGGTTCCACTCATTTCATTCTTCATTATTTCATGCAAGTCTCTCCATGTTGTTCTAAGATCATTGAGCTCATCATTTCTTCTATCACAGTAGTATTCCATATACACACACTATTTTTATGTAAGAAATTTGTTTCCTGTAGTGGTAATAAGATCCTGAATTCATATATGATTTAACAAAGAGTGCAAATATTTTCTTATTCATCATACAAGAATCTTGTGCTTACAATATTTTAGAGAAATTTTAATTTTATTAAGTGTTGGAGGTTTTTCTTTTTCAGGAATTCTATGGGTGAAACTCTGAGGCTGGTCAGTGGATCTCAGCATGCGGGCACAGCAGGCAGTGTATATGAAACGACCCAGCATTTCAATGATATCAAAGAACACCTTCATGTAGTAAAGAGGGATATTGAACATTTAATACAACGAAATGTGGTAACTTTCTTTTCATTGAATTTTCTATGAACTTTATCCTTATCTGGTTATCAGTGTTTTAATTTCGTTTAAGAAAAGGAATCACTGTAGGTTTTTGATTACTCCATTGAGAACTTCAGGTTTTCACTTTTTTCCCTCCTCAGTCATCCGTTTTTAAATCCATAAAATGAATTGGAATACTTTATATTTCTTCAGTAGGCAGCTGATAAATAGTACTTTCAGCTCTTCTGTTTTTTTAAAGCACAGTTTTTTGTTGTTGTTTTTGTTTTTATAAGCAAAGTGTCAAACATCAGCTTTTAAGCCTAGTTGGTAAGGTTGTTCAACCCCAGATTTTACTTACCTATCATTATTCCTGTTTTCTGTATGCTTTTGTAATGCTATGGTTCTTAACATCCAGGGCTTTGAACAGGAGAAAAATGTTAACTATTTTAGCCTGCTTTTTAGCAAAATAGCATCACACCCTGAATAAAGGTTGCCAGTCACAATGATCTGTATGGCTTATTATATATCCCTTTACCAAGGAGAGAAATGCCTAGGTTTACAGTGTCGAAACTTAGAAAAAAAATATGAAACGCATGTAGTTTTATTAGAGAATTTTGTAGAGGACAAAGAGTATGGTCAATGCTAAGTGGGAGAAAGTTAAGAAAAGAAAGTCAGTTCACATTTTATTTAAGTGAATTTTTACTGTTTTTCTTTCAAGTGTTTATTTAAGTGCTCTTAATCTTAGGTAGCTGAGATGTTTATGGTACTATTAAAATGGGCCTTGAAAGATTTCCTCTTTTCTTTATTTCAGAAGCACTGCTTCTTCATTCACTTCTTTACTCAGCTAGGCAGGGGAGTGAATAGAGCACTGGGTCTGGAGTCTAGAAAACTTGGGTTTAAAATCCAGCCACAGACACTGACTTGCTGTGTTGACCTTGGGCAAGTCACTTAACCTCTGTTTGCCTCAGTCTTCTCAGCTAAAAAAATGGGGATAATAAATAATAGCACCTACTTCTCAGGGTGGTTGTGAAGTAAACATGAAAATATAAATGAGATAATATTTGAGAGCTACAAATGAGTTAAAATTTGTAAAGCACATTGCACACCTTAAAGCACCATGTAAATGTTAGTTATTATTAAGTACCTTGATTGTAACCTTGTTTCAGCTAGTTAGAACTAGGAGTATGTAAACAGTCAACTAAGACTTTAAATTATTCATCAGTTTGTTTAAGCATAATGTTCTAAATACATGCTCTGAGATAGGCTTTGTTCAACAAGGTCTCTCATCTAGTCCCTAAGCTGATTTTTTTTTTTGTAATACTGGTATTTTCAATAGAACAACCTGTATCTTCCATTCATATAGCTCTTGATAGTTCTTTCTGTTATATCTCACATTACTGTGTTATTATATCTTACATTCATATGGGACTTTATAGACTCCAGGGTACTTTCCATGTACATTTTCTCATTTGTTTGTTATGACCCTGCGAGGTAGATAGAGTAGGTATTCTCCACATTTAACTGATAGGGGAACTGAGGCTCCTAGAGTCTGTGACTTGTCTTAGGTCACTTACTAAGAAAGTGGTAAAGATAGATCTAAAATATAAGCCTTCTCATTCTTGATCCACTTCCTTTTCCTCTGTACCATGGTGTCTTTCTGCAGAGCTTACATACATAGCCTTTTTCTGTTTAAGTTTAGTAAGTTTGCTGTATCCAAATAACTTCAGGTCTCTTTCATAAGCAGCAGAGGTAGGGTGTGTGTGGGGGTGTGTGCACACGTGTGAGCGCGTGTATGAAGGTAGAAAGAATTAATTGCAGTGACACATGGGAGTTGCAAGTACGCTAGTTGGTGCCTTTGGAATAAATATGCTTGAGAGTCATTGATCTAGAAGCCACTAAGATCCGATTTCTGAAATGCTAAATGTGCCAGGAAATTCTTTGGGTATTGTCTCATACATGTGCTTTTTTGTCTTATAGCCATCAAATGAAAGAGCAAAATGCCCAGAACTACCACCATTTCCGTCTTGTTTATCTACAACACATTTTTTAATATTTGTAGCAGTACAGACGATGTTATTCATTGGTTATATCATGTATAGGTAAGTTCCTTTTATAAAATCTGACCAGATTCTACCCTTTCTCTATACACAGATTAATGATAATTATCTGTTTAAATTAAAACAAATAATTTATCTTAGCACTAGCTTCCAGGTTCTATAATGGGATAGAGAGATTTCTGAAAATTAGAACACTTTCTAAATATACCAAAAAAGAGAGTCTGTAGAGGAAAGTTTTTTCCTGCTAAATATTTTCAGGCAGAGGGGCATATCTTGAAACTGCTTGATTATGCCACCTAACACATAGTAGAAGTAAAATAGATAGATTACAATAAATTATTGTGTTTTCATTTGATTCAGAATGGTTATTTAAAGTATTTTAACTCATCTCTATATGCTTTGTGTGTTTATTTAGGACTCAGCAGGAAGCCGCAGCCAAAAAATTCTTTTGATCACCATTTTTGTACATGTACCTGTATGTATGCACAGAATTTGACTGTAAATGAGGGAATTTTTATGTGTTTAAATTGCTTCAGTAGTTTAAATTATTAATTTTTTGTTAAAATTACCTGTTTAAATGTTAAATTGTGGTAAGAATAAACCTTACAGAAGTGAGAACTTCAAGGAAAAACTGTGCACAGTATATAACTTTATTTAAAATTTTTTGAGTTGATGGTTGATGGTAGAACAGCCAACAAGCAGTACATTTATTTCCAGTGTGATTAGGGTAAGAAAAACTAGGGACATGCCTCCCCAGTGGTGGTCACCACATTTGATTTCTGGGGCAGAAAGTTTACTCTTAAGAGTGTGATGTTGTAAGTAATTTTATTTAAAAGAAAATTTTTCCAAAATTAAGACATTGACCTGAAGTCCATAGTACGTAATTTCCCTGTTATAGAGGTCAGAGTAACCAAAGTCTTAAAATGTATGAATCAGAATATCCTAATCAAAGACCTACTCCTTTAATCATTTTATGTTGATGTAACTCCCTCTTGAAATAAATCAAAGATCATTTTGCTCAAGTAGAGCTTTTTTAGGATCAAGATGTTAACATTTCATAATGCCTATGTAGAACTCTTGGGGTTTTTTCCCTTTGAATGAGGACAGTATATCTTATCTTGAAAGGAAGGTGTGGGGGAAAAACTTAAGAAAGCTACTTTTTGCCTAATTTTCATTCAGATGAAAACATTCTTCTGATTAACGGTTTTTACGGGTATTTTGCCGCTGACAGATTCATTTCATGCTCCTGAATGTCTTCACCTTAAAGAAAGTCACTTAAGTCTTCTTTTAAAATAGCTTTTTTAAAAATTTGTAGTTTAACTCAGTTTTACCATATTTTAAAGTACAGCATGTAAATTCAGCTCTAGGGTGCATGGGATTTGAATATTGTAAATAATTGAAAAGTAACCACTGCGTTCAAGTTACAGTGCCATTTCACTATACAACCCCGAATACGTGAATGTGTACATCCCCTGAAAATCTAGGAGACTCCCTCATTGTAATTTCAAGGCTTTCATGAGCAATTTTTAAGAAATAAAAAAGTAGACTTTTGTGAATTTTTTTTTAAAAAGCTTCAAGTATTAAAATACATTTGTCAGTAGGGTTTGCCTTTTAATGTCCAAGTATAAAGGGTCTTCATAAAGTCCTTGCACAGTTTTTACTCTGAGCTTTAATAATTGAATTTGTAAGTATGATAAAAATAATTATTTGTTCATTGAATTTAAGACTATCAGAGGTTGAGGTTTTGTTTTTTTTCCTCATGACTGAACCCGATCTAAATGTTTCATGGCTAACAGAACTTGCTTTCTCATCTACTTCAGCCATTTTTTATTTGTCACAGGTCTTGGAATAAAAATACATGGTGCATAATTCCATAAGTCCCAAGCTAGTGACTGTTTTATACCACTTAGAGGTTGATCTTCTCATACCAATAGCCTTCACGAGGACTCTATGAAGACTTTGGTTTTGCAGTACTCTATTAATGCTATAATGTGAACGGACAGTCTTATTATTATTACAACTTCTGTGAACATTTATTTTGGGGTGATAAATAGGAATATTCCAGTAAGTGATGTTTCACTCTACCATATTTACTTACCTGTAGTAGGAGTGAATTTTTTTCCCCCTTTATAATGTTAACATTGTGAAATCCATTTGGACACACAGATCATTTCAAAGACATTATCACAAATTTATTCATTTTTTTATCAGTCCATGAGAAATTTTTAATACCTTCAAAAGAATGTTTAGGTTGTAAAGTATAAAATTCATGCTAATCATCCCTAAGGAAAAAGCTGCCAAAACCAGTATTAAAAACTCCACAGTCACACTGTGCCTGAAACATTGAAAGGAATACCAAATCTATGCAGTATATTTTTGTCAGGCTAGAATTCAAGTGGTCTCATTCTGATTATGGCCTAGACAAGTGGGTACCTGCACTATATTGAGAGGGTATAATCATGCATTTTAAACTCCCTACTCTGTTGGATATTGAATTGCTTTGAAACATTGTAAGTCCAGCAGTTGGGAAGGGGCAGTTGTATCCCATTAATTGGGTCTGGTTTATCTTCCTCAAAATAATTGAAGATAAGTAGATTACTTATGAAGAAAAATGTTCAAACTTGGTGGGAAAAAAAGTCATTGCCAGGATTCTTTAACTTCTTTGTTATTTTGGATAATTAAATTTATTCACTCTCACACCAGCAAATATTTTACAGCGTGCCTTGGATTAAAAATACAAAATTTTATTTAAAATATATCAGTGTTTTTTGTGCTCATAAAGTCATTTTTTAAAGAATGCAATAACATCATGGTTGTTAATTCCTGATTTAGTGTACCTTTTTCATGTTACAACCTTCTGGCTATGTTTTATTTAATTTGAAATTTTAAAATAGTAAAACCATACAAGTACACCATATATTATCTGTTGAAAGAGTCTAATAGCATCTTCCCTGGTTCAGAACTAGTGGTATAACATAACACTTCCATCATTGATCCCATAAGCTTTTGTGCACTGATTCTTTTGTACACATAACTTCCTTAATGCTCTTTTTTAATAAGGAACAATTGGTATGTTATTAGCCACCCAGAACGTTTCCTGACTCCTAAGTCAGCTTATTGATGACTTTTAAGCTCACTGACATTCAGCCCACTGTGTTAAATTCCATCCAAAACCTGCCTACCAAAAAGCTTCTTGCATTCAATGGTAGTCATGGTTGTGTTCTTTTGTATAAAATTAAAGATGACTTTTTAATAACAAAAGCAAAATAGGGACAGGAGAAACTACTTGAATAAGGGATTGCCTGGCATAATGCATTACAAAGATGCAATCTTGGGAAAAAATGTAATGTTGAATATTAAAATCTGGTGACTGGATCTCCCTGACCAAATGTTCATTACAGAGACATGGTTTTTTAAAAAATGTTATATTGGTGTTTAAAAGAGAGATTTGACGTAAAATCTATACTTGCAACTTTTTAGATCTGTGTGTTGCCTATTTAAGATACCAATTTTATTGATGTCGCTGTAAAGCTGAAATTATTTTCTAGCCACTGTCAATTGGATACTATTTCTCAAGTTATTTTGTTTTTTGACTAATGTTACTTGATGCTAGCTGGAATTCAAGAAAAGACATTAACCTTATTCAAATAAAGAAATATTTTATTAAAATTACTTTCTTTTTTATTGAACTCTGATAATATCTTAGCCACATATTTATCAAAGCAGTGTTTCATTTTTAAAAGTTGACATGTGCGAGATACTATGCAGATCACTGTGTAGAGTGCCAGTATGTACATGTCCCTGCCCAAAAGAATTAACAATCTTGTTGAGAGTTTGTGTGTGTGTATTATTGTAACTGTATGGACACATAAAGATAACAGTACATGTGTAACAGTGTAATGGTACATTTTTATCCATCGTCTGCACTTTTCAATATCTGATCTATATGAAAAGGACAAAGAGAGGAAAGGCTGAAAAAAAACAAAACCCAAACAAAATCTTTTACTATACAGGGCATGAAGTTAAAAGCTGAAAGGAGTACAATATCCCCAATAAAACCAATGAATGTCATTCATAAATCCTAAATGGGTTTACACTAACGGGTGCTTCTACATGCTAATGTGGCCATAAGCCATTACTACCATTTCCAAGGCCATCATAATAGGGTCTCTGAAGGAATTTAGGAAAAATGAGGCAGTAAGTAGTATAGGGATTCAGAGAAGAGAACACCTATTGTGCAGTTGTTGGCCTGTACAAGGACAGTTTGAAGACGATAGTGGGACTTGATTTAGGTAAAGAAGGAGAGGTTAGGATTCCAATAAACAAAGGCAAAGGAAGAGCATGGAGGAATGTGTAAGATGTGTCTCAGGGACAAGATGTAGCCAGTCTGCTGGAAGCTGAGAAAGCATTCCTTCTGGGGAATAGTTAGCAGTGTTGGGTGGGGCAAGATTGTGGAGAACCTTCAGTATCAAGCTCAGATTCATTGGTGCTTAGATTGAAGGGACCCCAGAGATCAATCTCTTGTCTGATACATGAAACCCTTTCACAACATCTTCAGTGAGGGATTACCCATCCTCAGTTTGAACATTTCCAGTGACAGGACACATTCCACTTTTTTGGATGGCTTTTACAGAAAGTTCTTCCTTTATATTGAGCTAAGACCTACCTCTTTATGATTGCCATCCATTGGTACTTACCTACTTTGGAATTAAAGGGGACAAGTTTGATTCCTTATCCGCACAACAGCTCTTTAATAAGGGAGATCTGATTTAGTCTTCTCTAAGGAAAATTCCTAAATTTCCTTTAATTATTATGTGATGTGATTTTTAAGTCTTGCCCCTTTCCTGTATCCTCCAGTTTGTCTGCCTCCTAAAATGTTACTCTCAGAACCAAATACAGAATTCCGTATGTAGTGTGACCATTAAATGGGACAGTGGGCTTATCACCTTCCTCATTCTAGGTACTTCACCTCTATTAATTCAGCCCAAAATCACAAGTTTTGTTGGCATTCATGTCACACTCTTGATTCACATATCTTTCATCACCTAAAATCTTCACTTTTTTTTTTTCCATGTGAAGTGTTGAGTAAACCCCTTCTGCCATCCTGTACTTGTATGTTTGCTATTGACAAGTACGGTATTAAGATCTGGGGGTACAAATACAAAAGCAGAGACAGTCTCTGCCTTAAAGAAGCTCACATTCTAATGTGGGAAACGATATATAGGGGACTGGTTGGAGGGGGAGGGATGCAGAATTTTTAGTCCAGAAAGTAGCCTCATCGAGGAGCAATGGCAGAGCTGTTTTGATGAACTGGCTAGGAGAGGAGGTTGTATAGAAAGTAGTTGGAGAGGAGAGAGGGAAGTGAAGCTGGTTAAAGCTTCCTAAAATAGTGTTAGAGGTGGGGGGGTGGCAATCACCTACTTCAGCTGTGGTGGAGGGGTGTTATCTTTTCACATTGTAGACCGCAAGGGATTTAGTTGGAAGACATGACTGGAGAGGAGAACCTTTATTGTCATCTCTTTCATCTTCATTACTTTCACCTTCATCACTTTTTATCTTTGTCATTATTCTCATACTTGACCAACATTTGAGCAAGATCATCTCAGTGGGCAGGTTCCAATTTCCCCCCAGGAAATGGGCTTATAACATTTGTTCAGTACAATGTAGAAGGGGAAGCTTTACTCAGCTGAATTAATGTGTCTTCACTGCATATCCTCTTGTCTATCATATAGTAGGTGCTATATGAATACTAGTTGTTAGTTTCAAATAAATTTTTGTTGATGTTTTCTATTTCTTCCATCACCATAGTATCCCATATATCCCCACCCCCCAGACAGCCATCCCTTAAGTCAGCACAACTGATTGATACATCGAAAAGGTCCAAAAACGTGCAACATGTAAGACTTGTGGATCTCACCTCCACAAAAGGGATGTCTTCTCACCTGTTCATTTGAGTCCTACTTGATCTTTATAATTTCGTTATATTTTACTTTTGATTTTTTTGGTGTGCCATTGTTCTTTCCATTTACAGTTATTGCTGTGTATATTGTTTTTGGATCTGTGTACTTCACTCTGCATCAGTTCATATAGATCTTTCTGTACTTCTCTATTCGTCACACACAATCATTTTGTGTGTGTGTGTGTGTGTGTGTGTGTGTGTGTGTGTGTGTGAGGCAGTTAGGGTTAAGTGAGTTGCCCAGAGTCACACAGCTGAGGCCAGATTTGAACTTGGGTCCTCCTGACTCCAGAGCTGGTGCTCTATTCACTATGCCACCTAGCTGCCCCCACAATCATTTCTTATAGCACAGTAATATTCCATTACATTCATGTACCACAGTTTACTTGGCTTTTACCTAATTAATGAGCGTCTACTTTGTTTTTAATTCTTAGCTATCACAAAAAGTGCTGCTATAAATATTTTGAAGTATAGGGACTTTTTTCTTATTTATGGCTTCCTCGAGGTATAAGCCTAACAATGGAGCCTCTGGTTCAGTGGGTATGGACATTTTAGTCACTTTATTTGCATAATTCCAAATTGTTTTTCAAAATGGCTGTACTATTTCACAGCTCTGCAAACAGTGTATTAAAGTGCCTATCTTTCCATAACCCCTTCAAAATAAACTGTTACCAGAGGTTAAGCAATAGATTATACAGTTTTATTTTCTTATTCATTCTGTTACTGTTTTTCACTTTGTTGGGTTGTTTAATTCATTCACATTTAAAATTATGAGTTAGATTTATATTTTCCTCCATCTGCCGCTAAAATGTTTTTGTTATGATTTTCCTCTCTTCTGCTTCAAATATAGTTTTATGTTCCTTCGGTTAATTTAATCTTTTTCGAGGTAGCCCTGTTCCCACTGGCTTTCTTCCTCTTACCCTGATCCTCTCTTCTCATTTATTACCCATTTCCCTTTAGGGCTTTGTTTATTAGTTCCTTTTTCTCTCCTGCTTTTGTCTGGTATATATTTCTTCCTCCCCTTTTATTTTTCCTTCTCAGTCAAGTTGCTCCATCCTTTCACTTCTCCGCTTCAATTAGTTCTGTTCATAAGTTAAAAAAAAAAAAATTAGCCCCTTTCCAAAAAGGATTTCTCTCACTGTCTTCATTATTCATGTTGTCTTTCTGTTTACTGTAGAGTCAGGAGTTGGGAACCTGCGGCCTCAAGGCCACATGTGGCCCTCGAGGTCCTCAAGTGCAGCCCATGACTGAATCCAGACTTCACAGAACAAATCCCTTTCAGTTCCCCACTCCTGCTAGACCCTCATACTCTGATTCATGACCCCTCTACTTACCTGGTCTTTCTCCTTTCTCTTTATTCTTCAAACAATCAAAGCTTCCAAGGTATCCATTCTAAGCTCTCTCCTTTAGATTCTTTTTGCCGCTGGGCTTACCTCATGGATTCCCCTTTTCCATTGTACCTCATTTCCAGAACAATGCCAGTTATTCCTGGTGTCAGAAAGGACACTGCCCATGGTAAAGCCCTTCCTCCATCATATCCCTGATTATGCAGCCCACCTGTAAGCTATACCCTCTCTTCTTGATCTTTCTTTCTACATTGGCTTGGAAATCTCCTTCCTGTGTCCACATTCTCCCATTCCTTCAGGTGTCAGTTGCCGCCAGAATTCCAACTCTCTACCTCCCAGGACAAGGAGACTTTCAAAACTTTTCATCAAATATGAGGTCCTCATCTCCCTTCACAATCTCTTCGCCAAATGAGCATTCGTCAGTGTGTCCCCTCCTACCTCCAAAGTGCAGCTTCCTTCTTTCTCCATCCTTTTCAATCCTTCCTTCCTTCCCATCCCCTGCTGTCTAGGCTCTTCTCTTTCTCTTTTCTCTTTATTCTTCATACAATCACAGCTTCCAAGGTATCCATTCTGGGCTCTCACCTGTAGGTGCTTTATGCTGTTGAGGTCTAGGGGTGCTGGGACCCTGAAATTCAAGAGCAAGTGATGCAGGTCCTGCCTCAAATGAATTCAGCCTAAGCCTCCTTTCAGCCACAGACAAAGTTTATTGGAATACTAACTGGGGTGAATGAGATTCCTAGTGAGTCTGTACTATTGGCCAGATTTTAAGACTCTCAGCCTTTGTAATGAAAATACAATTGGGCCAGACTCTTAAGGAATTTGAACGATTTAGTGGAGGCAAGATGGACACTTATATACAGTGGTCCAGGAGTGTCCAATAGCTTGGGTGACTGGGAGGTAACAGAGAAGGACCCGGAAAGGCTGGGTACCCCAGGCAAATGCCAGGGACCTGGAAACCAAGGACCTGGGCCACATGGCAAAGTCTAGGGCCTTTTAGGGGTCCATCATTAGCACCCCATCACTACCACTGCCATATAGGGCTTACCTCCTGGATTCCCATTTTCCATTGTGCCTCATTTCCAGAATAATGCCAATTAGTGCCAATGTCCATGGTGAGACCCTTCCCCCATTATGTTCCTGAATATGGAGCAAAGATCACCTTCCTCCCATGGCTAGCCCTTGGACCCTGGCATATCACACATTCTTCTCTCTCCCCATTCCCCTTGCCCCCTTATCCAACAAAAAAGGCACTGATTCACCTGAAGTCAGGGGTCACCAGGTTCCATCCATAATGCCTTTGTCTGCCTCTTCACAGTTACCTGTACCAAATTTCCACCTTCACCTCTGTCCCATTGTGCACATTTAAAAAGAAGTCTCTTACTAGTGGTCTCTCTGTTGTCACTTTCTTGCTATTGCTGTTCTTACCTCATATAATTATTCAGTCCTCCTACATTTCTGTTGTTTGTGGTGTTTAAGAAGCAAATAATCTCTTCTGTTCTGGTTTTCTTTCTAAAAATGTTTCAATCTCTTCTTTATTATTGAACATCCTTTCCTTGCCCAGTATGGTTAAGCTCAGATCTGCATGATAAGTCAACCTGGGTGGTATCCTGAGCTCCATTGCTCTTCAGAACAATTATTCCATTCCCTTCTCCTTTTTCTAGTGGGTCTAGTCTTACATTGATTCTAATGTCCATTCCTTTGTATTTGAAGCTTTTTCTCCTGATGGCTTGCACAACTTGATTCTGAATTGAATTGTTAAATGTAACTACTGTGTGTCTTGGAGTTTGCAACCTTTGACTTTTGTTTGTTTGTTGTTTTCTGGAGGTGATCTGCAAATTCTTTCAGTTGGAATTTAATTTTCTATGTTTAGAAGTTTTGGGCAGTTCTCTTCTATTTTTCCTTAATTGTGGTGTTTAAGGTTTTTTATTTTGTCATATTCTTCAGGCGTGGTGTAGTTCTGCACAGATCCACATGCACATGGTGTCAAGTTGGTGACTTCCGACTCTCTCTGTTCCACAGTTCTCTAGCCCAGCATTAGCGGTTCAGAGTCTGTTTGCTCTGGCACTGCCAATTCAGAGCTTTACAGCACTGGTGCCCCTGGGTTGCAGCCCCTGGCAGGCTCTTGCTCCTGAAGGGTTGTGGCCAAGCTGACTGTCTTGACAACCCAAGGAAACATCTACACCTTAGAGCTGGGGTCTCCACAGCACTGGAAAGAGGAAGGGAAAAATGGGGTGTATGGAGGGTTTGATATAAGTAAGCCAATGTTTGGTCCTTGGGTCTGCTAGTACCATCTTGTTAGTGGGAAGTGGGGGAGGGGTGCTGACTGATCTCAGGGTTAGTGAGCATCAATTCCTGGGTTGTTTGTTTTTAACCTTCTTTTGGATTCTGAGTGTTCTATACCATAAAGCCAGCTGAAATTGCTTTGTGTTTGGTGCATAATTTGTTTTGGAGAAAGTCACAAGTTCACGGAGATTAAAGAAAATGTCCACCATCTTGTCTTGTGACCCAGAGGTCATCCATCCATCACTGCACACAGTTGCAGTTCAAGGGACCACTCAGTTTCCTTTCAGACTTAGAAATAAGTTTGTCATCGAATCCAGCGCAGTAGCTATTGAGCAGGACAAAACCTAAGCGAACTCAAAAGCAAATCCTTGCCCAGCACTTAGAGCCCAATGAGATAAAATGATAGATAAAAAGGATTATTTTTGTTTAATGAAGGATTCTGGTTCTCAAAGCTCATTGCACTGTTTTCAATAGGAATGTTGGGCTGAAGGGCTGGAATTTGGAAATTCCTGTATGGCCAAACAGTTCCTGAGAGCAGCCTGCTGTAATGAAATGAAATAAAAAATTGCAATGAAATTAAGTGAAATTTAAAAAAAAAGAATATAGAAATTAGTCAGTTGCATCTAATGATGGTGGGATGGGTTTTTCCCCCAGAGTAATCTGAACCATCTGCCTCTATACACTAAGGAGTTCGCCGCTTTAATCCAGCTTATGGCCGACAAACCATTTTTGGCATCCTCTTTTCCCTATCATTATGTCCTTGAAGAGCTGATGAGGCTGTGTAGAAAGCTTTTTGCTGTTATATTATTTGCTATCTTTGGGTAAATTTTGAGAATTTTTTTTGAGATTTTTTTTTGAGGCTTAGTTTTCACTTTTTTGGGAAGACACCATGACTTTCTTCATCAAAAACATGCTAAGTAATCAGGTCAAGAATTTAGGCCTTGGCGGTGGTACAGAAGAGAAAAAAGAAGAAGGAGGCACCTCTGATCCTGCAGCTGCAAAGGGAATGACTAGAGAAGAGTATGAGGAATATCAAAAGCAGATGATTGAGGAGAAGTGAGTACACGCACCTTGATTCCTCTTTCAGAGCAAGACAAGTCTGTGAGAACTGCATGTTAGAGAGTCATTTCCTTTCCCTCCCAGATGCCAGGCTTCCCCCTTCTTCTCACAGAACTCTGTTTTTCTTCATATTCTGAATATCCATTCAGAAAAGCAATACTCAACTTGAGGGCACACCCACAAAAGAAATCCCAAAAAACAGTGTCAAGCCTTCTCTCCCCTCCCCTTCTCTGTGGAGTGAGTGAATGCCTAGCTAGCTTGGTTGTGTTCTGCCTGGATGAATGGAGAAAGAGTTCATTTTGGTGTATGTATCAGGCATAGGCCAGAGAAGCAAATTTAAGTCTGAATTCCATAGTGTCATGCTCAGGAATGAACTGAAAGGGACTTTACAGATGATTAGTAGAATGCCCATATTCCAGAGAGATCAAGTGCCTTGCCCAACATCATATAGGTAATAATTGTAGGTGATGAGATTTGAACCTAGATTCCCTCTGTCTCAATCAAGTACTTTTATCCCCCGTGCCAACTATTGGGTATGACCCATTTTCATTTTCAAAATTAAAAGTAAATAAATAGGAGAAGTGAGCCCAATGGCCTTTCTTTTCTGGTTGCAGTTCATAGAAGACTGGGAGTTCAGAATCATAGAGTAATGAGTTGTTAGCATTAGAAAAAGATCATCTACTCCAACCTCTTCCTTTTACAGATGAGAAGCATAAGACTCATGGTGATTGAGTGACACACACATCCCCTGCAGAAGACAAAAGTGCATAGGGCTCATAAAAGTTACCTTCCAAAAAGTTCCATAAAATCTGAAAAAGGAAAAAGCAAATCAGTCTGGCAATATTCCAGTACACATATGTATACATTTCCATTTCCTTTAAAGCCCATGATAATGATAATTTATTGATAATGATAATGAATGTATCACTTGGGAGAAAACCCGCTCTTTCCAAGTTAGAGAATTAGTGAGTTATTAAAGCTTAGTAAAATCCACGTTTGTTTCAGTACCAACAAAAGCTATTTAAAAGTGTGTTTAACAGTCAACTCAGAAGTGAAACAAATACTCATCACTTAGAGTTTGAACTGGACAGGTTATGATTTCAAGGACAAGCATTTCTAATGCTGTGTTTTGCCATTGCAGCTATTTCACTAATGATCAATTATGTAATGGTTTTCTAAATCTGATGCTAAGGTGATTATGGGTGAAAAGGTTAATGGCCTGGGGGTTATAAGGCATGAAAAGGGTTGTGTTTAATGGTCACTATTCCCCTTGTTTTATCCAGAAAGATATGATAGTTCCTATACAGCCTCTGGGAGGGGGCTATGTAGAAGGGCAACCCTGAAGAAAAGGGGATGCTCCTGCACAGTGAAGTCCCAGGGCAAAGTCACTGCCTTTGACCAGTTTGAGACCCTTCCAGTCTGCAGTGCAAACATTTACAATAACCTTCCACTACATCAGAAAAGCAAGTAGAATAAAGAAACAGTAATCACTCTAGAGCAGCAGTTCTCACACTTTTTGATCTCAGGATCCCTTTACACTCTTAAAAATTATTGAGGATCCCAAAGAGTTTTTTTGTTTGTGTGGTTTATATCCATCTATGTTTATCAATATTAGAAATTAAAACTGATAAAATTTAAAAATATTCACTTAAAAATAAGAAACCCATTATATGTTAACATAAATAACACATTTTATGAAAAATAACTGTATTTTCCAAAGCAAAAAAAATTAAAAGAGTGCTGTTGTTTTTGCATATTTTTGCCAGTCTCTTTTATATCTGGCTTAAAAGGAGACAGCTGGATTCTCATATCTGCTTCTGTGTTCTATCTGTTGCAATCTGTTGTTTTGGTTGAAATATGCAAAGAAAATCCAGCATCATACAGATATGCATTTGGAGTAGGGAGGAGTAGTTTATAGGCAAATAGTATCTTGGCATTAATATGAATAATTATTAACAGACCCCCCTGAAAGGGTGTTGGGGACCTCCAGAGGTCCTCTACTGCTCTACAGAATAGTGCCTCAGGTATATCTATATGTCAATATATATTATATAAACACATACATATATATATATATACACACTTGCCCACATGTGTATATGTATATATGTGTGGGCATACATACATGTGTGGGCATACATAGATATATGTATTGTGGGTATATGAATTGTAAGTATACAGATAGTCATATCTAAGATATATGTAATCAAAGAAGAGCAGTAACTAGTAAACTGACTTCCCAGGTTCTCAGCCTAGACAGAAACCCAACCAATTGCCCAATGCCAATGTCTCAATCATAATTTTAAGCCATTCACCTTGTCATATAAAGAGTTATTCAATATGGCTACTCAGAACACTGGGTCTCAGATGCAATGGCTGGTTAGCTGACATCCCATCCCAGGTTTGTTTAATTTCTTCAGCTGGCCAGACCGTGCTTCCCAAGAGTCAAAAGACATCTAAGATCAGTGGGTTGTCGAGTTAGGGTGCAAGTCCCTACAATTCTGGTGAATTTCTGTGATCCCTCTCTAATCAATGGTTCTGTGACTAGGAGGAGTTCTTTTGTCACAACTTAGAAAAGGAATCACTATTAATAGGAGTTCAACCGTGGGCAGGTCACCTAGCCCCATCCCCTCCCTCCAGACAAGATTGCCCTCATTTGGCTTTAAGCTATCCCTTGATGGATATATTCACCACCCAGAGGTCACATTTTGATTGCAGAGGAAAACAGTAATAAATAAGTGGGCAGGGCCATTGTGGTTCATAATAATGATAATGAGAACATTTCATCTTTATGGAAAACATGTTTACAAAATACTTTACATATACTGTCTCACCTGATCTTCACAATAATTTTATGATGTAGACAGTAAGGTAGATCTCTCTCTCTCTTCCTTTAGAGCTCTTCCTCTCTCTCTCTCTCTCTCTCTCTCTCTCTCTCTCTCTCTCTTTTGAGAAGAGGAAACTGAGGCTTAGGGAGATTATGTGATTTGCCCAAGGTTGTGAAGCTAAAGCAGCTGATCTGGAACTCGAACCCAGGTCTTCTGATTGCAAATCCAGTTTTATTTCCACTACAAGGTGCTGTCTTGCAAGTTTTGAAAGATCAGGAGGTGTAGAAATTAAGTGACTTCCATTCTTTCCTTCTCATATAGATATAAAAGAAATGTTAACTTCATTTAAGGGCCCTAAGAAGATTCATCAGGGGCTGTATGGCCTGATGGATAGGACTGGCCTTAAAGTCAGCAGTACCTGGATCAAATTCTATCTCTAACCTAGACTAGCTGGGTGCTGTGAGCAAATCACATAACCTTCCCATGGCCCACTCAATGTTCTAAGACCAGAAGTTGAAGACAAAATGCAGACTTGCTTCTGCAGAGTCAGTTCTCTATGTTGATGAAATAATGGGTTTGTATGACATCAAATTAATATTCAATTTTTTAAAAAAATTTTTAAAAATTAGTTTTGTCCAAACTGAACATTAGGTTGTAAACACCTTGAAGGCAGGAACTGTCTTTTGCCTTTTTTTTGTATTCAAAGTACTTAGCACAGTGCATGGCACATAGTAAGTGCTTAATAAGTGTTTATTGATTGATTGATTTTTGGATAGTAGTATAGATAAGTTTGGATAAGTGTGGCAGAGCCCTACTAGCTCCAGCTTTGAATGCCAGAGTAAGAGGTTTGGACTGTACTTGTTAGGAATTGGGGAGCCTTTTGAGCAGAAGAAAGATTCTGAAATAGGATACTGACAATAAGAATGGAGAGAAAGGGATGGATCAGAGAGATATATAAGATGGTTATTTAACCTTTTACAATTTTTATTGCTAGCTTTTGCTTTTATATCATCATCATTCTCCAATATGTACTCCTCTCTCCCTCTGAGAGAGCCATGCTTTATAAAAAGAATAAAAAAGAGGGAAAAAAACCTAATAGTTCCGCAAAACTAACCAACACATCAACCAGGTCTAATAGTATATTCCCCTTTCCACATCTATTGCACCCTACCTATGCAAAAAAGGGAAGAAAGTTCATTTAGGTATCTCTTTTGGGAGGGCCAGGCTTGATTATTATAATTTCACAGTATTTGGTTTCAATTTGTTATTTCTGTTCTTTCTGATTATGTTGCTACAGTAATTGTGTGTACCATTTTCCCAGTTCTGCTTGCTTCACATTGCATTAGTTTTTCTAAGTCTTCCCATGCTTCTCTGTATCCTTCATTAACTTTCTTATTTTTTAAAATTTTAGCATTTCAGTTGAGTGTAAGGCATTAATTTAGGAAGGTAGAAAATTTACCATGGGGTGTTGACTTTTATTTAAAACTTTTATTTTTTTGCTAATTAACTTTTTTACTTTCTTTTTCATATACACTCATCCAGAGACATAATTCATTTAAAAATGATTAGACATCATCAATTCTTGGGTCGCATTCTGTCATTCCCAGAATGAAATCTCTTGCAGTCCTTCAATGTCCAATATTGGGGACAAAAAGTTAAATCACTGCAACAAAGGGAAAGGGAAATTTTTTAAGGTTCATAGGATCATAGATCTAGCAAGGACCTTAAAGATCATATAGTCTAACCTCTTTATTTTATAAATGAGGAAACTGAGACCCAGAGAGGTGAAGTGACTTGGACAAGATCACACAGTGAAGAAGCATTTATTAAGTGCCTGTTACGTGCCAGGAATCATGCTAAGTGCTGGAGAAACAAAGAAAGGCAAAAATAACTCCTGCTCTTAAAGAGGTAACAAACTATGTACAAACAAGACATATACAGGTTAAATTGGAGGTGAACTCAGAGGGAAGGCACTAGCATTAAGGGTGGGATTCAGACCAGATACTTGACACTTACTAGCTGTGTGACCCTGGGCAAGTCACTTAACCCCAATTGCCTTGCCAAAAAAAAGAAAGAAAGAAAGAAAGAAAGAAAGAAAGAAAGAAAGAAAGA
>NW_020954569.1:79452405-79522426 GCF_900497805.2 Vombatus ursinus | reverse complement strand
AAGGAAGGAAGGAAGGAAGGAAGGAAGGAAGGAAGGAAGGAAGGAAGGAAGGAAGGAAGGAAGGAAGGAAGGAAGAAGGAAGGAAGAAAGAAAGAGAAAGGTGGGATTTTAGCTGGGACTTGAAGGAAGCCAGGAAAGATGGGAAGTAGAGATGAAGAGGGAGAGAATTCCAGGTTTGGGGAACAGCCAGTAAAAGTGCTTGGAGTCTGGAGATGGAGTGTTGTGTTTGAGTAAGAGCAAGGAGGCAGGTGTCACTGGATCACAGAGTACACAGAGGTGTGTACAGAATAAGAATACTGCAAAGGCAGGAAAGGGCCGGGTTAGGAAGGACTTTAAAAGTCAAACTGAGGATTTTCCATTTGATGCTGGAGGCAATAAGGAACCACTGGATTTGAGCCACAGGTAGCAAAGATTTGAACCCAGCTTCTCTGAGCTCAGCACTCTTTCCTCTATACTCTTAAAAAAAAAAAGTAATCCATAGCGAGCCAGAGAGCCCAAATGGAGAATCCAATGAATGACAACTCTGCCTTTCCTCCTGCCTCAGTTTCAGTTCTGCTCTAGAGACACAGGTCATAAGATTAAAGGTCTTGATGCTCGTAGTCTGGAGTCCATTTCAGGCCAAGGCAATCCTGTATCTGATTCAATACCAGATTACTTCCCAATTAAGGGTATTCTTGATGGGCCTCCTATGAATTTATTGCTTTCAGATTTCTCTTAGAAGGTCTATCAGCATAGGAGAGGTAGGCAATAAAATGAATATGGTGCATAGATTGCCACTGGAAACGGGAGAGGCTGGGAGAGGCTGGAAAAGGCGTTGGATTTCAAGTGAGGTTTTTTAGCCCCAGCTGTCCCTTCTGTTCAATATTGGTCACTTTGGTTCCCTGGACTTCACTTTCCTCATCTGCAAAAGAAGGAAGGAAACAAGCATTTATTAAGTACCTACTGTGTGTTAGGTACTACGCTAGATGCTTTTACAAATATTACCTCCTTTGTTCCTCACAACAAACCTGGAAGGTGCTGTTATCATCCCTATTTTATGGTTGAGGAAACTGCAGTGACTGACCGGGGTAACTGACTTATCTAGGGTCACACAGCAGGTAAGTCTCCTACCTGGTAAAGTGGATTTGAACTAAAGTCTTTCTGATTCTAGGCCCAGTACTCTATCCATTGTGCCACTTAGGAGGGTTGATCTCTTCTAACTTTAAATCCTATAACTAGAAAATCTCTAAGGACATAGAACTTTATAGCTAGAAAGAACCTTCAGGATTATTTAGTCCAATTCTCCTATTTACTGAGGCCCAGAGAAGCTAAGTAGCTTGTCCAAAGTTACCCAGCTACTTAGAGGCAACCAAGTGGCTCATGGATGGTGTGCTAGGTCGGAAAGACCTGACCATGGGCAAGTCATTTAATCTTTAGAAGCCTCATTTTTCTCCTTTGTAAGAAGAGGGTTATAATAACACCTACCTCTCAAGGTTGTTGGGAGGTCCAAATGAGATAATATAATCTACAAACCTTCGAGTGCTATGTAATTGCTAACTAGAAGTAGGAAACCCAGAGAGTTTAAGGGACTTTTTCATTACCCAGCTCCCTAGTGGCAGAGGCCAAACTGAAACCAAGGCCCTCAGACTCCTCGTTGTCCAGAGCTCTTTCCTCTATACCATGGTGTATGGTTGGCATCCCTCTGAAGGCCTGGACTTCACCGAGCTCCACACATCTGGGACAGAGAGAGAGAGAGACAGAGAGGGAGAGGAAGAGGAGTCAAGGGAACTCTGAAAGTATGGTGATTTTGTCAGGGGCTCTCCAATCCCATTCTCCTTGTGGAGTCACTAGCAGGGCCCAAGGTGGGTGGTCTATCTGTTAATAACAGTTTAAGAAAAGGCTTCCTCCCTGCAATATTTATCATGGAGATCTGTTAAAGATCAACAAGATTTCAAGACCAAAAGGAATGAAAGCATAATATATATGATATTTGTATAGCATTTATGTTCTATATTTATACATTTATATATGAAATAGCTTTTTATATCATATATAACATTTATATATGATATTTAATTCCTTTTGGTCTTGAAGCCTTCTTGGTCTTTAACAGATCTTTATGTTAAATAACCCTGGGAAGAGATATAAATAGATAGATAGATAGATAGATAGATAGATAGATAGATAGATAGATAGATTAAGAGAGAGAGAGAGATGAAAATATCATATGGATGATATTTTCATTCATTCTGATCTTGAAAGCTTGTCTTTAACATAATATGTATAGATGTTTTATAATATAACATCTATATATCTTTTATGTCCCTACAATAATACCTACAATATTTTATAAATGTTATACCTATTATACATAACACATTTAAAATGTTTTCATTCCTTGGAAATGTATATAACATATGTGTATAGTATGCCTATAAAATGGGGCAGTTGATATTTGGGGGACTGGGGACTCCAGTCAGTGCCTCATCTCTACTTGATATGGTTGATGCTCGTTCCTTGTGGGCCTCTTTGGTGCCTAGCACCTTCCCAGTAGCTCTCCCAATCCTTTTCACTCTCCCTTCTCCTCTGACCCCTTTGTTAATTCCGGTTCTGTTCTGACTTTCAGAATGGAAAGGGATGCTGCATTTACACAGAAAAAGGGAGAGAGAGCATGCCTCAGAGTTCATCTCAGAGAAAAGTACCGGCTACCAAAGGTAAGACATTCTATACAGAGAGTAAGTAACTATTCTATCTGCTATAGGGGGAAAAGAGGCGAGGAGGAGAAAAGAAAGATTTGGTTGCTATTGAAGTGGCATGTTTACCCATATGCTCCTTTGTATACATTGCAATCTGGCCAAGTTGGCATACTTGCTGAACTTATTATATGGTATTTCCTCTTCTGTGTCTGAAGCAGCTTAGGTGGCTCAGCATACAAAATGTTGGGCCTGGAATCAGAAGATCTGAGTTCAAATTCTATCTCATACTTACTGGCTATATAATCCTGGGCAAGCCACTTAACTTGTGTTTAACTGTTTCCTCAACTGTGAAATGGGGATAATAATAGCACCTACTTCATAGGGAGGGTTGTTGTGAGGACCAAATGAGAAAATATCTGCAAAGTGCTTAGCATAGTGCCTGGCACGTAGTAGTTGCTTAATAATTCCTTATTCTCTTCCTTCCTTCCATGCCTTTGCATAGGCTGTTTGTGCTCCATGCCTGGAAGTCAATCCCCCCAAATTCCTTCAAAGCTCAGCTCAAGTGCCACTTCCTACATGAACCCCCTTTTCCTGATGCCCTCAGTTGAAAGACTATCTGCTCAAAACTTATTTGGCATTTACTTCATACACATTTTATGTTTAATTATATGTGGAATATATTGTATATGTGTGGAATATATATTAATATATATGGATGTATTAATATATGTGGTATGTATATTAATATATCAATATATGTGTATTATTATATGTGGATATATGTATATTAATATATTAGTATATGTGTATTAATATATCAATATATGTGGGTATATGTGTATTATTATATGTGGATATATGTATATTAATATATTAGTATATGTGTATTAATATATCACTATATGTGGATATATGTATATTAATATATGTGGATATATGTATATTAATATATCACTATAAGTGGATATATGTGGATATGGAATATGTTAGATGTGGATGGGAACAAATTCCTTGTGAACAGGGACTGGTTCATTTTAATTTCTGGGATATAGCAGACAGTTAAATACTGGCGAGAGCCCACTCGGTAGTGGGATCCACTCACCAATCTGGAGAACGTGGGCACGAGGCTGGGAGCTCTAGAGCTGAGGTCCCTAAGTCCCACAGTCCAGGGTTTCTAGAGATCCAGGGACAGGAAGGTACAAAACCAAGCCCAAGTAGATCACAGGACTCCTCCAAGGCCACATGAGCAGGAAGTAGTGGACCTGGGGTCTGAACTCCCATTGCTCACTTCACATTCAGCAAGTTTTTTTCTAACCTTACCACCCTGCCATTCTAGTCTCCATGAGAAAGAAGTAGTTGGCCTAAGGGCAGCTAGAGAGAGGGTCTTCATTCTGGGGACTAAAACCATAACCAAGATCCAAACTGAAAGAGGAGAGAAAAGTTTCAGGCAAAGCACTGGTGAGTATTCTGAATCGGGTTTTTGGCTATATAGAAGTGTGGCCATTAGAAATGACATAATATGCCACTTCCTCTCATACTTTTTCTGAGCCCAATCCTCTGTTCATAGGCTCATAGTTCTTGAGCTGGAAAGGGTCTCAGAGGTCATCTGATACAAATTCCTCACCTTACATAGGAGGAAACTGAGGTCTAAGAAGGTTAAATGACTGACCCATGGTCACACAACTTTGGTAAGTGCCAAAATTAACATCTGAATCCAGGCTCTGACTCCAAAGCTTGTGCTTTTTCTACTGTATCAAGAAAGTGAAGGGGAGGGAAATGAAAAGAGAAATATCATGGAGGTAAAATTGAAAGGAGATGGCAGATAACTAACGTTCTTACCTTTCCCTTAACCCATGCATACAAGCTGGGTTGACTGAGAGAAAGATGGTGACATCAATAGAAGCAGAGATGTTAAAGAGATAGATACATTTTGGGGAAGAAGAAAAATTCCATTTTGGACATGTTAACTTTGAGGTGTTGATGGGCCCTGCAAGTAGAAATGACCTATAGCAATTTTAAAAACATATGGAACAGGAGCTCAGGGCAAAGTTGGGAGGCAGAGATACAGATTTGGGAATTGGTGACCATTAAAACCTAATCAATCAATCAATCAATCAATAAACATCTATTAAGTACATATTATGTACCTGGTACTAAAGACTGAAGAAGATAAAATCAGCAAAGGTCACTCCAAATCAGCTTTCTGGGGAGTTCATGAAGGACTACAGGTTTGAAACTAAAAGTAACCCCTCCTTGTCCTCTCCACCCACCCTGGTAGGGAATTGTTAAATACACTCTTCTGAGAAAACAGATTAATTTAATTCTAAAGGTCCATCACTGGGCACTTGTCTAGGAGGTCAGGAGAAATGGGGCCATGTTTCAAGCTGTTTCGCCTCAATAGGCAATAACAGGAAAGACTTTGAAAATTCTAGCCAAGGGTATTCAGACAAACCAGTGTTCCGATCAGGAAATCTGGAAGGTGCCACCGAACTGGGTGACCCTCTGTAATTCAAAGTCTCACTATTGACAATGCATTCTGTGTGTGTGTGTGTGTGTGTGTGTGTGTGTGTGTGTGTGTGCATGCAAGCAAGGTGTGACTGCCCTAATAGGACTAAAAGCCAAGCTGGCATGGATAGTAGCTGGTGCCATCATGTATCAGGTATATTGCTGCCCTCCATCTCTGCTGAAGACCCTATGAGAGAAACAGATTGAACAGCAGTTCTGGGGTCTTCAAGTAGATTTTAGAAAAAGCATCCTGCTGCTGATGGCAGTGAGCTACTGGTATGTATTTGCCCAAGAAACCGGCATCTTCTCCTCTGGAAATTTTTGAAAACAGAGAAGACAGATTTCTATGTGAAATTGTTTAGAGGTAGGAGCTATGGAGGGAGAGAGAGGGACCTGAAGTGTGAAGAATGGCAAGAAAACACAGCAGCCCAGGGGATAGTATACAATCACAGAATTTTGAGCTAGCAGGGACCTCATATATGTGCATTCCATTCACCAATGAGATCCTCACTAGAACACACCCAACAAGTGCTCATATAGCCTCTGGTCATGTTGCCCTGCTCTTATCACAACCAGTCTGATTCTGACCAACTTTGAAGAGTGAAAATCTAGGTAAGGGTCAGATTAAAGGGTTCACACTATCCCAACATTTGGGGAAGGGGAGAAAATGGGTTGGCTTTGTCAGATTACTCCCAGTCTGGAGGATGTCAAGGAAATCGTTCTGGGATTTTAGATCTACTCTGGGCCAAACCAAGCCATGGGTCTGGTGTGATCCAGGAGCCCATGGCATGACAACATTGTTTCCTCAGGAGTTTTATGGATTGAAGATTCCCCTTTCCCAAAACTGTCTAAAACTGATAGTGCTTCCAAGTTCCCATAATATCACACCTGATTTATTTGTAGAAACTAGATTGGTGGAGCTGCAAAGGGCCTTAGAGAATATCTACCTCAAATCCCTCATTTTATGGATGAGAGTACTGAGATCAGGAATTGTTCACAGAAGATTAAGTGACAGAATTAGAATGGAATCCACATCTTTCAGCTTCAGGGCAAGAGTTCTCTCCCTCTCCCTGTGCTGCAGCCTCCCCTCCCCCAATCCAGGAATGTAGGAGATATGGTCCAATATTTTAGTGAAGAGCCACAAAAAAAAAAAAAAAATGTGCTGAAAGATAGCACTCCACCAACTCCATTTTAGACACACTTGATTTCCCCTCGTTCTTCGCTGTGGTTTTCTGGGGGCTCAACCAGAGAAGCATGTGGGTAAATGTTAGACTGAAAGAGAAACCAAATTTATAGTTAAAACAAATAGACTAGGGGATGATATTTCGCTTAACTAAAGGAGGCACCCTAGGTTTCTTTTAAATACAGAGCTCCCCCTAGTGTATTGAAAATAGGGTTATATGTGCCAATAATGTTTTCCATTTACGTCTTCAGAAACATATCTATTGCGTAAAGGGCAATTCACTGGGAATATAGTTCTTTGAAATTTGTAAAAACACTTTTATATGTTGTAGTGTTGGGCCAACCATCACATTTTTTGAAAAACAAGAAATTAAATGTTTGTTTTTTTTAAAACTTGGCGTCACCAATGTTCTCATTCTGCTGCCAAGTCTACCTAGTCGCTCTCGTTTGTCCGATTGTCTAACCCTGGGTAACTTTTGATATCAGCGATACAGTAATAGCAGCTGACATCTAGTGAGCTTTGTGGGTTGCAGAATGGTTTCCTTCCAACTGTGAGGTAGACAGGACAAGTATTTTTTCCCATTTTGTAAATGAAGAAACAAACTCAGGCAAGTGAAGTTACCTACTCATGGTCATATAGCAAGAAGTAGGGAGGACCATAGACCTGGAGCAACTTTTAGTGAATTTGTCTTCTTTACATGGCTTTCACGGTCACAGATTTCCAAATCTGTATCTCTGTCTTCCAATTTTGCCCTGAGCTGAGTTCATGTCCTCTAGCTTTAAAAACCTGAATGGGACCTCAGAGACCATTTGGTCCCTCCCCTCATTTTACAGATGAGGCACAGAGAAATTCAATGACTTGCCCAAGGTCACCTAGGTAGTAAGCATCATCGCTGGGTTTTGAATCCAGGTCCTTTCTACTGTACCACACTGCTGGCCTTCAGTCCCAGCTTTCCTGAAGTCCAGTGTGAATAACCCTTTGGTCTTCTACCCTCCACAAGTTGTCAAGGATATTCATTATAATGACATCACTCAGGAACCAAAAGCTACTCTCAGGGTCAACAACTCTGTATTCTTTTGCTTCTGCCCAACAAGGAATGAAAATTGAAATTCTAGTCTGTCCCAGAGTAAATCGAGCGATTAGCAGCTCACACAGGAGGGAGGGAGATAAATGCTCTGAGATTCAGGTTGACAGCATGTAACACAGTCCTCCCCGTGGCTGCAAAGGCTCCGCCTCTGAGTGGAGAACACATGGAGCCCACATTGGGGATTAGGGAAGCATCTGGTTCCCACTGTTAGCAATGAGTGTCTGACCCGTTGCGCCACCTGGTGTTCCCGTTACAAACAGGCGGTGCAGCATCATTTTTAGTGATGGAGAAAGTAATTCACCAGGAACCAGATGGAGAAATAGGGTGGGAAACTTCTTTGTGAGAGACTGTGGACTGGGGGTGGCCCATCCAAAGTGGAGCAACAGTACTCCGGAAATATCCAGATGAGACTTCAGGTAGTTTTTGGTTCATTCCAATGAGTCAAGACCAGAAACAGAAATCCATGGCAATTGTGAAATGTTGAACACTCCCAGGCCTTAAAAAAAAATAATGGAATCATAGACAAATCAAACTGGACAAAGTCCCAAAAAACAATTGATTATACCACTTTTTTCTCCAAAAAACTGATGTGGCCCTGGGACTGAATAAGAGTATGAAAAAGGCTTGAACACATTTAAGAAATCATTCAATACTCTCAATGATTTGAAGTTGTTCCATTACAACCAAATCCAATTTTTAATACCAGTGTTCTCCCAGTGATACTCTATACTTACACATTAAAGAATACCATAGCATCGAAAAAGTCAAAACTTCAAGCAATCCAAAGGATAATGGAGTAACAGAGCATAAATGTATAAGTAGGTTACAACTTATTACAACAATGACATAAGCTCCAGAAGTAGTCAAATACCATAAGAAACAAAAAATATGAGAAATTTTGTGTAATGGAGGAAGACTTGCATGAACAGATGCAGAATGAAATAATCAGAACCAGAAAAAATATTTGCAATGACTGCAGTAGGATAAATTAAAATGACACTAAAACAAAGCCAAAATTCTGTTTAAGTGTAATGTCCAATCTTGGCCATGGAGAAAAGATAATGAAATGTACTTCCCTCCCTTCCTTGGAGAGGTGGGGGACTATGGGTGCTGAAATATTACATATGCTATGTTGTTCAGTTTTGCTTAACTTTATTCCAAGAACCCAGGACAGTTTTGAGTACATAGTAGGAGATTAATAAATAGTTATGGATTGATTCATTGATCTGTGTGAGTGGGTAGTTGGCATTTGACAAATTAATTCCCCTTCTCTCCAGTTGGTATACTCACAGAAAGCAAAGGGCAGATAATAGAGGTATAATATGTTAAAGAGGTATTAAATTAGCTATAAGGATTCACCTAGCATCTTAAGAAATGCAAAAACATTTTCAAATGATTGAAATGGAAGGGGAACTTGAGATTAGCTTGCTAAAAATTGGCTTACACCCCTGGAGGACTTTAAATAGCTAAGTCTGTCAGTCCTAGAGTCATTCAGAGGATTCAAAGGTGTCTGGGCAAGGAACAGCTTTGTAGAATGTGACCTTTGGACCAGTACCAGAGAATAAGGATTTCTCTCTCCTCCCTTGCACCCCTCCCACCATCAGCCACGGTATCTAGAAACAAAAACAATCACAAAATAGGAGACACCAAACAGGTAGAGAGTTAATACAGAGAAGCAATCAGTAGAGGCCAGAAACTGCATTAAGAAATATGACTTCTGGCAGAATGAATTATTGATTCAAGGAGGAACTAATCCTGGAAGTCAAGAGTCAAGCAGTATAAGGACTCCATGAAGAAACAAAGAACATTGCAGTAATAGAGATGTGAGTTGCCTTGGCCACATGTGGTATTTACATATGTCTGTCACTACCATTGTGCTTTATTTGTGTCCATTCCTTCTACAGATGTTGCATGTATTTGTGTGAGTCTATACCCCAGTTTTTTGAGGTTTAATGTATTGTCATTACCATTCTGCCTTTGCTTTGAGCTAATTGTGTCTACTGGCTGTCCATCAATGGGAAGTACATCAATGGGGGCTTGTGAGCTATAATTTTGAGAGTTATGGATCCATAGACTACACTCAGAACTTGGAAGTAGCAATTACCCTCTGGGAAATTAGCCCAGAGGAGGTCACAAGTCATAAAGTTCACTGGTGGGTGTGGGCAATAGATCCAGAAATGATTGTGATGTAAAAAGAAAATGTTAAGTTTTTTTTTTAGTGGTAAAAAAGACACGTCACTGAAAAAGCAGCCATACCATCCATTAACCGAGTGAAAGAGATAATAGATAAATAGTCTGAGTGCTACAACATAAAAAATCTTCTTAAAAAATCTTTAGCATGTTAAGTAGATTCTCTATGGGGGATTTATGGAAGTACATACATACATACACACATATATGTGTATATATAGACATATGTATATATAGACACATGTGTGTATATACCTGTATATGTATGTGTGGGTGTGAATATATATATTATGTATATACATATACAATATATGTATAAAACATATACATATGGACAAGAGTCACACAGGATAAGAAGGCATGGTTGGATTGTGACCTGTAGTTTTGGAGGGAGCATACTTATAGATAATTGACCAATTGGTATTTATTAAGTATCAACTATGTGCGAGGCACTAGGGGATACAAATACAAAAAAGAGAAATAATCTTTCCCTACAAGGAGTTTGCATTCCAGTGGGGAAAAGGGAAAGAGATCACAGATCAATTAAAGTACGGAGGCAAATATATCTGCCTCACAGGGTTGTTGTGCAGAAAGTGTTTTTAACAACAAACATTTTTAAAAATTTATTTTAGTTTTCAGCATTCACTTCCACAAGATTTTGAGTTCCAAAATTTCTCCCCATCCTTCCCCTCCCCCCCACCCTATGACAGCCTGCATTCTGATTCCCCCTTCACCCAATCTTTTCTCCTTCTAATACTCCCCCTTCTCTTATCCCCTTCTCTTTCTATTTTCCTGTAGGGTAAGATAGATTTCTATACCCCTTTGCCTGTATATCTTATTTCCCAGTTGCATGTAAAAACAATTTCTAACATTCGTTTCTAAAACTCTGAGTTGCAAATTCTCTCCCCTCCTCCCTCTCTACCCACCCTCATTAAGAAGGCAAGCAATTTGACATAGGTTATATATGTGTGGTCATGCAAAACACTTCCATAATAGTCATGTTGTGAGAGACTATATTTCCCTCCATCCTATCCCGGCCCTCATTTATTCAATTCTCTCCTTCTCCCTGTCCCTCCTCAAAAATGTTTGCTTCAGATTACCCCCTCCCCCAATCTGCCTTCCTTTCTATCACCCCTCCCTCTCTTATCCCTTTCCCCCCTACTCACCTGTAGGGTAAGATAAATTTCCATACCCAATTGGGTGTGTATGTTATTCCCTCCTTAACCCAAATCCAATGAGAGTAAAATTCACTCATTCCTTCTCACCTCCCCCCCTTTTCCCCTCTGTTGTAAAAGCTTTCTCTTGCCTCTTTTATGTGAGATAATTTACCCCATTCTACCTGTCCCTTTCTCCTTCTCCTAGTACATTCCTCTCTCACCCCTTAATTTTCTTTTTTTAGATATCATCCCTTCATATTCAATTCACCCTGTGCCCTCTATCTATATATATTCCCTCCAACTACCCTAATAATGAGAGAGGTCTCATGAGTTACATATATTATCTTTCCATGTAGGAATGTAAGCAGTTCAACTTTAATAAGTCCCTTATGATTTCTCTTTTTTGTTTACCTTTTCATGCTTCTCTTGGGTCTTGTATTTGAAAGTCAATTTTTCTATTTAGCTCTGGCTTCTCAAGAATGCATTAAATTCCTCTACGTCTTTGAATGTCAATTTTTCCCCCTCATTGATTACAGTCAGTTTTGCTGGATAAGTGATTCTTGGTTTTAATCCTAGCTCCTTTGACCTCCAGAATATATATTCCAAGCCCTCCGGTCCTTTAATGTAGAAGTTGCTAAATCTTGTGTTATCCTGATTGTGTTTCCATAATACTTGAATTGTTTCTTTCTGGCTGCTTGCAATATTTTATCCTTGACCTGGGAATTCTGGAATTTGGCTATAGTATTCCTAGGAGTTTTCCTTTGGGGATATCTTTCAGGAGGTGATCGGTGGAGTCTTTCTATTTTTAATTTACCCTTTGGTTTTAAAATATCAGGGCAGTTTTCCTTGATAATTTCTTGAAAGATGATGTCTAAGCTCTTTTTTTTGATCATGGCTTTCAGGTAGTCCACAAATTTTTAAGTTATCTCTCCTAGATCTATTTTCCAGGTCAGTTGTTTTTCCAATGAGATATTTCACATTATCTTCTTTTTTTCATTCTTTTAGTTTTGTTTTACAGTTTCTCGATTTCTCATGAAATCATTAGCTTCCATTTGCTCCATTTTAATTTTTAAGGAAGTATTTTCTTCAGTGAGTTTTTGGACTTCCTTTTCCATTTGGCCAATTATGCTTTTTAAGGCATTCTTCTCCTCGTTGACTTTTTGGACCTCTTTTGCCATTTGGGTTAGTATATTTTTTAAGGTGTTATTTTCTTCAGCATTTTTTGGGGTCTCCTTTAGCAAGCTGTTGACTTGTTTTTCATGATTTTCTTGTATCACTCTCATTTCTCTTTCCAGTTTTTCCTCTACTTCTTTTACTTGGTTTTCAAAATCCTTTTTGAGCTCTTCCATGGCCTGGGACTGATTCATATTTTTCTTGGAGGCTTTGATATAGGAGCCCAGATTTTGTTGTCTTCTGGTTGTATGTTTTGATCTTCTTTGTCACCAAAGTAAGGTTCTATAGTCTGAGCTTTTTTCCTCTGCTTATCTTCGCAGACAGTCACTTGACTTTTTAACTCTTTGTTAAGGTAGGGGTCTGCTTCCAGTGTGGAGAATGTACTGTCCCCAGCTTTAGGGGTTTTGTGCAGCTGTTTTCTGAGATACTTCTAGGGACCTGTAAATTTTCAATTTTTCCAAGGTGGTATGATCTAAAGAGTGGTGTTTACTACTCTCCTGGCCTGTGCTCTGGTCTGTGAGTGACCACAAGTACTCTTTTCTGCCTTGGAACTGTGAGGATTCCCTCTCCACTGCTGCCATAAGCTCCACTATGCCAGTGCTCCTCTTCATCCCAGGACCACCACCCAGAACTGTGACCCAGATCCAAGCACGAGCAAAGCAAGAAAATCCTGCCTCAGTGCCAGCAAAGAGATCCCTGCAATCCCACTCTGATCAGCCACTCAATCCCCCCACCAACTATGAACCAAGAGCCCCAGAAGCAATTGCTACAGCTGTGGCCACCACCTCAGGGCTGCATGAGGGCCAGGGCTGGGCCACACTCCTCTCTCTCTCACCCAAATCTAACAGACCTTTCCCACTGACCTTCTAAGTTGTCTTTAGTATTTGTGGGTTAAGAAGTCTGGAAACCACCACAGTTCCCCTTCATCCAGTCCCCTGAGACCTGCTCCAGGTTTGCTGGACCCCATCTTTGCCTGCATGGTCTGCTGAACTGCACTCCTCTCCCAGCCCAGCGCAACAGACTTTTCCTGTCAACCTTCCAGGTTGTCTTGGCCTGGAAATTTGTTTCATTCTGACTTTTTGTGGGTTCCACTGCTCTAGAATTTGTTTAGAGTCATTTTACAATATTTGGAGGGGTTTGGGGGAGAGCTCAAGGGAGTCCCTGCTTTTACTCCACTACCTTAGCTCTGCCCCACAGCAAACATTTCTTAAGCACCTACTTTGTGCAAAGCTTTGTGCTAGGCTCCAGGGATAAGTAAAAAGAGTGATATCACATACACACTGAGACACAAATGCAAAAAAATTTCATGAAGGATGGGTAAGGATTTGCAGGCTCAGGAAAGGCTCTGCATGGGAGCTGACTTGTTAACCACAAGGTGTCATTGACAGCCACTGTTCCGAGTCTATTTAACAGCTGCCTCAGAAGCTGGGCTAGACCTATGGTTCAGTGGAACTTCTGGAGATACACTAGCTTCTTGTTGTCATTGTTCAGTTGTGTCCAACTCCTCGTGACCCCACTTGGCAAAGATACTGAAGTGGTTTGCCATTTCTTTCTCCAGCTTTTTTTTTTTTTTTTTTTTTTGCAGATGAGGAAGCTCAGGCAAACATGGTTAACTGACCTGTCCAGGGTTAACTGACCTGTCCAGGGTCACACAGCTAGTTAGTGTCTGAGGCTAGATTTGAACTCAGAAAGGTCAGTCTTCCTGACTTAAAGCCTGGCACTCTATCCACTGAGCCACCTAATATCTATATTGTTCTAAAATTATCAATGACCTTCTATCCTCCAGTTCCACTTCTCTCTAAGAGGTTGTATTGACTTATCATCTAGGGCTGTGTATTGTAGTAGATCTATCTAATTACAGACCCCAGCTCTGCCAAACCCTGCCTCTTCCCTGAACTTGCTATTTCAATAAGCCCTAGGCATGTAACCTTAGAAATCCTGGAGTGGACTCCCCACAGTAATGGACAGGTATGCTTGGATTCTGTGTATAATCCTTTCATCTCAACATTGAATCAATTAAAGCAGTATATAAAAAAACAATACATAAAAACAATCATTTGGACTTCAACACCATGCCCCTATATGAACAGATTTATCCTCCCTTTTCAGTTCCCTTTGGTAGCACTGTCTTCCTCCATTAGAATGTAAGTTCCTTGAGGGCAGTGACTGTCTTTCTGTTTGCCTGCATTTGTATCCTCAGCAGATAGCACAGTGCCAGGCAAGTAGTAAGTACTTAAAAAAAATTCTCATTTCCTTGCCTAAAACAATCCACAATAAAAATTCTACCCTTTGGCTGCCTCCTCCTTCGTCCTCCTATATCCAGGCAATTTTCAGATACTACACAAGTCACTTTGAACCAAGAATTCTAAGAAATTCACAGTTCAGTTTGCTGGAAAGCCATGGCCACTCCTGCAAATGGGCAAAGAAGTCCAGACAGTACAACATAGTTGACAAGTCATAGTTGTTCTGACTTACTCATGCAGTGGGGTGAATAGATGAAGAGTCAGAAACCTGGGGCCTTGGACAGGGAATGGCCTTGGGATTTTGAATGAAATGGAACTCCTGGGGGCTGGTGCTTCTCAATTCATGCCTTATTACTGGCAGAGACTGCCACCTGAGATTGCTTCTCTTTGTAGCTAGCATATGGTGGAACAGAGGGAGTAGTTTTAGCAAATGATGCCAGCAAGGGGAGCTTGCTGTAACTTCACTCTGGCATCCCTCAGGCCTCAAGACTTTTAGTTGGCAGCATCTTTGTCTTCCTGCAATGTCACTTCCTGTCAAATGTTTCATCTCTCCCCACACACATTTTGGCTTTTTTGATTGGGGCTGACCTGGAGTATCAAAAGAGCATAGAAATTTGCCTACAGAAGCTTGAAGGAAACTCTGATAAGCTGGATAGCTTTGGAAGTTACACACTGAATTCATTATATACTTAAAAGTTTAAGCAAGCTGTACATAATAGAGATTCATAATTTTCTGTACAATTATTTTCTGTTCTACTTTGCATATGGAAGTGCTTGTTTTATTTGGTGTTTGTTAAGTTTGGGGAAAAATGGAATTTCTTTTTAAAAGAGAAATTTAAGTCCCTGTTCCCCTGTTACATGTTGAAGGAAGATAAGGATTCTGAGAAGCAGAGGGAAACAAGGAGTCCTTTGGGAAAGAGGGACAATGTATGAAAAAGCAGAGATAAGAGATGGAATACTGAGTTCAAGGAATATTGGTTGGAATGTAAAATGCAATCAATCAACAAATATTTTATAAAGTGCCTATAATATGCCATGCACTGTGCAAGAAGGGGATTAATAATAAATTAGTCTGGAAAGGTAGATTGGAGACATGTTCTGGAGAGCTTTATTTATCCATTCATTTATTTATTTTACTTATCTTCCTCATTCTATTATTTATTTATTTTTGACATTGATTTTTAAAATTTTGTTTTTTTATTAATAAATTTATTTATTTTTAGTTTTCAACATTTACTTCCACAAAATTTTGAGCTCTAAATTTTCACCCCATCTCACCCCTCCCCCCACCCCAAGATGGCATGCATTCTGAGTACCCCTTCCCCTAGTCTGCCATCCCTCCTATCTCTCTCCCCCTCTCTTATACCCTTCCCCTTCTATTTTCCTGTAAGGCAGGATAGATTTCTGTACCCCATTTCCTATATTTCTTATTTCCCAGTTGCATGTGAAAACATTTTTATTAAACATGTGTTTGTAAAACTTTGGGTTCCACATTTTCTCCCTTCCTCCCTCCCCACCCACCTTCACTGAAAAGGCAAGCAACTCAATATAGGTTATACATGTGCAGTTATGCAAAACACTTCCATAGTACACATGCTGTGAAAAACTAACTCTATTTCCCTTAATCCTATCCTGCCCCCCCATTTATTCTATTCTTTCTTTTGACCCTGTCCCTCCTCAGAAGTATTTGCCTCTGATTACCCCCTTTCCCAATCTGCCCTCCTCTCTATCATCCCCCTACTCTCTTGTCCCCTTCCCCCCCTATTTTCCTGTAGGGTAAAACAGATTTCCATACCCAATTGAGTGTGTATGTTACTCCCTCCTTAAGTCAAATCCTATGAGAATAAGATTCACTCATTTCCTCTCACCTTCCCCATTTCCCCTCCACTGTAAGAGACTTTCCTTTTCTGTTTTTTGTGAGACAGTTTACACTGTTCTACCTTTCTCTTTCTCCTTCTCCTAGTACAGTCCTCTCTCACCCCTTAATTTTATTCTTCAGATATGACCCCTTCATTTTCAACTCACCCTGTGTCCTCTATCTATCTATCTATCTATCTATCTATCTATCTATCTATCGATCTATCTATACACATTTTTCCCTCCAACTACCCTAATACTGACAAAGGTCTCTTGAGTTACAAATATCATCTTTCCATGCAGGAATGTAAACAGTTCAACCTTATGATTTCTCTTTCTTGTTTACCTCTTCATGTTCCACTTGAGTCTTGTATTTGAAAGTCAAATTTTCTATTCAACTCTGGTCTTTTCATCAGGAATGCTTGAAAGTCCTCTATTTCACTGAATGACCATTTTTTCCCTTGAAGGATTACACTAAGTTTTGCTGGGTAGGTGATTCTTGATTGTAATCCTATCTCCTTTGCCCTCAAGAGTATTATATGCCATGCCCTGTGGTCCCTTAATATAGAAGCTGCTAAATCTTGTGTTATCCTGATTGTGTTTCCACAATATTTGAATTGTTTCTTTCTGGCTGCTTGTAATATTTTCTCCTTGACCTGGGAACTCTGGAATTTGGCTACAATATTCCTAGGAGTTTTCCTTTAGGGATCTCTTTCAGGAGGAGATTGGTGGATTCTTTCAATTTCTATTTTGCCCTCTGGTTGTAAAATATCAGGACAGTGTTCCTTGATAATTTCTTGAAAGATGATGTCTAGGCTCCTTTTTTGATCATGACTTTCAGATAGTCCAATAATTTTTAAATTCTCTCTCCTGGATCTATTTTCCAGGTCAGTTGTTTTTCCAATGAGATATTTCACATTGTTTTCTAATTTTTCATTCTTTTGGATTTGTTTTACAGTGTCTTGATTTCTCATAAAGTCACTAGCTTCCAATTGCTCTATTCTAATTTTTAAGGAAATATTTTCTTCCGTAATCTTTTGGATTTCCTTTTCCATTTGGCCAATTTTGCTTTTTAGGGCATTCTTCTCCTCATTGGCTTTTTGGACCTCTTTTGCCATTTGGGTTAGGCTATTTTTTTTTTAGATAAAACTTTATTTTACACATCCCTTAGCAGTCCTTCAATGACCAGCAGCCTAGGGGCCTCCATCAGTCAGTATCACTGCAGCCTCCAGGCCTTACGCTCCAACTCCAGCAGGGTGAGCATGTCCCCCTCCCACATGGGCCCCTCACATTGTGGATGACGGACCGGCTCGTGTCATCCATGAACTCCATGTGCTGAGAACTGGTCCTGCCCAGAACCTTGGTGACCCGAGCCAGTCTGATGGGCTACATGCGGCCGGTGTCCATGATGGTGGTAGCAACAGAAGATGGGAGAGATGAGAGAGCTAGGCTATTTTTTAAGGTGTTATTTTCTTCAGTATTTTTTTGGGTCTCCTTTAGCAAGCTGTTGACTTGTTTTTCATGGTTTTCTTGCATCACTCTCATTTCTCTTCCCAGTTTTTCCTCTACTTCTCTTGCTTCTCAAAATCCTTTTTGAGCTCTTCCAAGGCCTGGGACTTTTTCATATTTTTCTTGGAGGCTTTGGATGTAGGAGCTTTGGCTTTGTTGTCTTTTTCTGGTTGCATGTTTTGATATTCTTTGTCACCAAAGTAAGATAATATAGTCTGACTCTTTTTGTGCTGCTTACTCATGATTCCAGCCAATTACTTCAGTTTTAAACTCTTTGTTAAGGTAAGAGTCTGCTTCCAGTGTGGAGAATGTACTGTCCCAAGCTTCAGGGGTTTGTACAGCTGTTTTCAGAGATACTTCTAGGGACCTATAAATTTTCAATTTTTCTAAGGTGGTATGATAAGGGCGAGGTGTTTCCTGTCCACTGTCACAACAAACTCCACCACACCAGCGCTCCTCCTTGCCCCAGTTACCATAACCAGGAAAATAATATGCACAATGTCTACAACAGCATAAATGGAAATAATAAAAAGTCACAAAAATGAATGCTTTAATGACTCAAGTCCAAAAGTTCTTCTTCAAATTCAAAGTCCTAGGATAAGGGTTGAAAAAATATATATCGCTCCCATCTTTGCAGAAGTTGGGGAATATGAGTATGCAATATTGCATACACTGTTGGAAATTACATGTTGGTTAATTTTGCTGAATTGCTCCTCCCTTTTAAATCTTTGTCACAAGGGATGGCTCTATGGGCAATGTGTGTGCTGGGGGTGAGGAAGGAAAAGTATATATTCAGAAATTAATGTGATTGGAAAATAAAAATCATCAATAAAATATGCTAAAAAATCTTTTAAAGAAATCATTGTTAACATTACAGAGAACACTTGTAATCAAGTGACAGAATTAAAAGGGGGGAGAAATTAGTATGAACAAAAAAAATGAAGGCAATAAGCAGAGTATTCTTTCTAGAGGTTTGGCTATGAGGAGCACTATGAGAACATGATAAACTTAAGGGAAGGTGTTTTTTTAAAAATGATTTGGGGGGCCTGGGCATGTTTTTAGATACTAGAGGAGGACCGTATGGATAAGAATAGATTGAAGATGAGAGAGAGGGAATGATGGAAGGAAGAAATGGAGATGAGGAAGGTGAGAATTTCAGGCATGGAGATTGCTAGTGAAAATGCAGAAAGGGAGATGGTGTTTCATGTGTGAGAAATAGTAAGGAGGCCAGTGTCACTAGATCCCAAAGTGTGAAGAGGGTAGTAAGTTGTAAGAAGACTGGAAAAGTAGGAAGGGTCCAGTTTATAAAGAGCTTTAAAAGTCAAACAGGGGATTTTATATTTGCTCCTGGAGGTAATAGGGAGCCAGTAGAATTTATTGAATGGGGGTGGGAGGTCAGACCTTTGCTTTAAGAAGATCAACTTGACAGCTGAGTAGAGAACGGACTAGAATGAGGTGAAATATGATGCTAGGAGACCAACCAGAAGGCTATTACAATAGCCCAGGCATAAGGGGATAAGGACTTGCATCAGGTGGTGGCAGTGTCAGAGGAGAGAAGGGAGTATATACAAGAGCTATTGCAAAGGAAGATTTGACAACATTTGGCAACTGATTGTATATGGAAGGGTGAGAGAACTTGAGTGAATCATTGAGGATGACACATAGGTTTTGAGCCTGAGTTACTAGGAGAATGGTAGTATCCTTGACAGGACTGGGGAAATTAAGAAGAGGAGAGGGTTTGGGAAGACAGAGAATAAGTTCCGTTTTGGACATGTTGAGTTCAAGGTGTCTATGGGACATCCAATTTGGGTAGTCCAATAAGTTAGAGAGAGGTTAAGTAGATCTGAGAATCATCTGCATAGAGATCATATTGAATCCATGAGAACTGATGAAATCACCAAGTGGAATAGTGTAGAGGGAGAAGGGATGAGGACTCAGGACAGAGCCTTCAAGAAACAGTGAAAGAAACATTATGAAAATAATGTATTAGCTTTTCTTGCATAATTTCAAATTGTTTTCCAGAAGATTGGACCAATTCAGTTTCAGAAGCAGTGAATCTTCTCACATCCTTCCCAACAACCAATTCTTCCAGAATTTATTATCTCAAATGGAAATGAAGCTAAAAAGAGAGGGGAGAGGGAGAAAATTCACAATTAATATCTATAAGTTGAATTTCACAAAGAGTAGTTAGAGGTAGGAAGAAGAATAGTAGAGGAAATGTCTGGCAATTCACAGGAGACAAAAATCCAAGAATGAAGGCAGCAATAAAATTCAAGATCTCAGATATCTATTCATAAAAAAGTATGGGTAACAAGCAAGGTAAACTAGTGCTCCTAACTCAAAAAGTCAAATTTGTTTTCACAGTATCACTGAGCTTTTGTATCAAGGGGTCCATGACAAGGATATGGTCCTAGAAGGGTATACTTGTTCAAAAGGAATAGAAGAGCTAAATATTTGGGGGGTGGTGGAGATACATTCAGTATTAAGAAGGAAGCATTGAGGATGATTTCAGAAAAACCTGGAAAAACTTACATGAACTGATGCAAATGAAGTGAGAAGAACCAGGAGAGCATTGGACTCAGTTAACAGCAATATTATATGATGAATTGTGAATGACTTGGCTATTCTCAGCAATACAATGATCCAAGACAATCCCAAAGGACTAATGATGAAGTATACTATCCGCCTCCAGGGAAAGAACTGATATTATTTGAATACAGACAAAAACATGCTAAAAAAAAGGGGGGGGAAGGAAGAAAAGAAAAAGGAAAAAAGGAAGCATGGAGGAGAGCATTTGGGTGAAGATCAATGCAGAGAGAAAGAAGCAGTATTCTGTAAGCACTAATTACTAAAAAATAATAAGAGCTAGTATTTATACAGTGCCAGCTATGTGCCAGGCACTATGCTAAGCACTTTACAAATATCTCATTTGATTCACATAACAACCTGAGGAGGTAAGTGCTATCATTAACTCCATGTTGCAGTTGCAGAAAGTGAGGCAGACAGACATGAGGAAATAGATGAAAAGTTCAGGAAATAGACAACAATCTATCAATCAATAAACATTTATTAAGCACCTACTAGGGCCAGGCACTGTGCTAAGTGGTTAGTGCTAAGTGATGTCTGAATGGCAGCTGAAACGTGAGTGGGATGGGGTAAAGGGTTTAGGAAGAAAAACAGTGAGTTCCCTTTTAGACATAGTGAGTTTCTTGTGCCTACCAGATACAAAATGAGGCAAAAGACTGTTTCTTCTCTCAAGGAGCTTATAACCTAATGGGAAAGATAACATGCAAACAAATACATATATATAGCAAATGTAAATAATTAACAGAGGGAAGGCACTGGGATTAAGAAGGATTGGAGAAGGTTTCCTGTAGAAGGTAGGATTTAGTTGGGATTTAAAAGGAAACCAGGGAGGTCAGTAGTTGGAACAGAGAAGGGAAAGTGTTCCAGGCATGAGAAATTGACCGAAAAATGCTGAGAGTCAAGAGGTGGAATATCTTGTTCATAGGATGGCCAGGAGGTCAGTGTCACTTGACTGAAGAGTATGTATCGGTCAGTGGTAAGAGAGCACTAGGTTATGAGGGGCTTTAAATGACAAACAGCATTTTTGTTTTTATTTTTGAGGAAATAGAAAATCACTGGAGTTTTTTGAGTGGGGTGTGTGTGTGTGTGTGTATGTGTGTGAAATAATCAGACCTGATCTTTAAGAAAATCACTAGTGGCTAAATGGAGGATGGATTGGAATGGAGAGGGGCCTGAGGCAGGCAGATCCACCAATAGGCTATTACAGTAATACCGGTGTGAGGTGATAAGGGCCTGTACTAGAGGGGTAGCAGAGTCAGAGGTGAGAAGCAAACATATTTGAGATGTTGCCAAGGTGAAATCAATAGGATTTAGCAACAGATTAGATAGGGAGGTTGAGATGTAATGAGCAATCCTGGCTGACTCCTAGATTGCAAGCCAGAGAGACTGGGAGGATGGCGTTAACCCTCTACAGCCGGGTGGGATAGAGGGTTTAGGGGGAAAAACAATGAGTTCCCTTTTAGACATAGTGAGTTTGTGGTGTCTACCAGACATACATTTTGAGATGTCTGAATGGCATCTGAAATGCGAGATTAAAGGTCAGCAGAAAGAAGGGGGCAGGATAGGTAGATTTGAGAATCGTCAGCATAGAAATGATAATTAAATCCATGGGAGCTGATGAGATCAAGTGAAGTAGTATAGAAGGAGAAGAGAAGAGAACTCAGGACAGAACCCTGGGAGACACTTACAGTTAGAGGACATGATCTGGAGGAAGACCTAGCCAAGGACACAGAAAAGACGTGATCAGATAGGACTGCTAGGAAAAAGCCCCAAAAAGGAAGAGAATATCAGGGAGGAGCGCGTGATCAACAGTGTCAAAGGCTACAGAGAGGTCAAGGAGAATGAGGATTGAGAAAAGGCCATTGGATTTGGCAACTAAGGATCATTAATAACTTTGAAGAGAGTAGTTTTCATTGAATGATAAGGTTAGAAGCCAAACGGGGATAAGAAGAGTGAGAAGAGAGAAAGTGGAGGCACTTATTATAGACGGCTTTTTCGAAGAGTTTAGCAACAAAGGGCAGAAGAGAAATAGGATGACAATGGAGATGGAGGGATCAAGTGAGTGTTTTTTTTCAAGACAAGGGAGACATAAGCATGTTTGTAGACAGTAGAAAATGAGCCAGTTGAGAGGGAGAAATTGAAAATAACTGAAAGAATGGGAATGACAGAGGGAGAAATCTGTTGGAGGAGATGGGCTATAATGGGATTACTTGAGCAAGTAGAGGGGCAAGGAGTAAGACCACCTTATCATGTGAGATAGGGTTGAAGGAGGAGAAAGTGGCATCTTAGTGAAAGGAGATGAGGAAGAGGAGAGAAGAGGGAATTCACAGTGAATGGCCTCACTTTTTTCAGAAATTATGAGGCAATATTCTCAACTGAGAGATTGGGTGGGGAAGGAAAACCATGGGAAGTTTGAGGAGGGATGAAATGGTTTGAAAGCTGCTATGGAGATGGAGATAGTGAATTGATAATGGAGGTATAGTAGGAATTGCCCACCCACAGTGGGAGCCTAATTTAGTTTATGTAAAATAAATTTGTAGTGGAACCAGTCAGAAGAATTGTGTGATTTGCTCCAATTTTTTTTCAATAGCACACGTGTAGGAGCAAAGACTACAAATGGTGGAAGTGATCCAGGACTAAGGTGTGGCTGGCATAATTGGTGATATAATAAGGGGTTTGAGAGAGGAGGATAGTGTAGAGTTGAATTAGTTCACCAAGGGGTCAAGATGGAGAGAAGAGGATAAAATGGCCATGGCAGGGGACATGGCCTGGGAGAGAACTGAGGGGTTAAGGGATTGGAGATCAAAGTGCAGATAAAGGATAGAGTTATGTAAGGGAAGGCAGAAGGAGAGATAAAAATCTAATAGATTATGGTCAGATTGGGGGATTTTAGAATTCTTGAACACGTATATTTGTGGTGAGGTTGGTTGGAAGAGAAACTCATGGAAGGTGAGTAGGTTAAGGAACTGAGTGGTTAGGATATTTGTGGGAGAATCAATATGTATGGTGAAGTCTCTTGGTATGAGAGCAGAAGTTGAGGGAGAGAGAAAAATTATAAGCCAAGTATTTTACTCAGTGAGGAAGGAAGAAGAGTGACCTAGGGGTCTGTAGACAACAACAAGCTACTGGGGTGTTGATTGGGTGGTAAATATAAATAGCATGAACTTCAAAGGAGGAGAGGTTACTGAGTGATGGAGGAAGAGGAAGAACCTGGAAGTGGCACCGGGGAGCAAGGAGTGTTCTAACTCCCCTACCTTGACCCACAGTGAGCCAAGGATAATGAGTGAAGGTACAGCCAGTACTGGAAAGAGTGACCAGAGAGGCTGTATCATTAGAAGGAAGTCAGGTTTCAGTAAGAGCTAGTAGATGGAAGGAATGAGATAGGAAAAGATTTAAGAGGAAGTGACATTTGTTGCCTATGGAACAGGCACCATAGAAGGACTGGGTAGAGTTAAGATGGAACTTTGGGGTAGGAGAATTGAGAGAGATAGAAAGAGTGAATCAGGTGGTAGGGGGTGTGGAATAGGGTTTGGATGGTGATCTACAGGAGTTCAGAGTCACTGGGATGTGAAGAATATGACCAGGTGTGAGGATGTTCATCATTGAGTGGAGGGTGACATTCTTCTACCCTCAAAAATAGTTGCAGCAAGAGGTCTGAAGTCAATGTTAGGATTTTTTGAATTTTGAATTATCAACAATCACTTCCATAAGCTTTTGAGTTTTAAATTTTTCTCCCCCTCCCTCCCCACCTCCCTCCTCAAGACTGCATGCAGTCTGATATAGGTTATACATATACATTCCTATCAAATGTATTTTCACATTAGTGATGTTGTAAGGGAGAATTAGAACCAATAGGAGGAACCACCAGAAAGAGGAAACTAAACAAAACAGAAGAAAAAAAATGGCAAATAGTATGCTTCGATCCGCATTCAAACTCCATAGTTCTTCCTATGGATGTGGATAGCATTTTCTATCATGAGGCCTTTGGAGATGTCTTAGATCCTTGCATTGCTGAGAAGTGCTAAATCTATCAAAGTTAGTCATCACACAACATGGCTGTTACTGTGTACGACGTTCTCCCGGTTCTGCTCACTTCACTCAGCATCAGACCATACAAGTCTTTCCAGGTTTTTCTGAAGTCCACCTGCTTATCATTTCTTATAGCACAATAGTATTCCATTACATTCACATACCACAACTTGTTCAGCCATTCCCCAATTGATGGGCAAGATTGCTGTCCTTTGCACTGGAGGTTTTCCGCATCCAAGTTGGGAGATTGGGCTGGCAGCAGGAAGAGGAAGATGCCTTATGTTGCTACAGATGGAAGTCTGAGCAGCCACTTACCTCCTCTTTGCCTCAGTTTCCTTGACAATAAAATGAGGATTATAATAGCACCTACCTCCTAGAGTTGTTGTGAGGATCAAATGAGGTACTACTTGTAAAGCACTTAGCTCTGCAACTGGAATATAGTAGGTGTTTAATAAATGGTTGTTTCTTTCCAATTAGAGGTGGGATAGGCTGCCTCAGGAAAGTCATCTTTGATCAAAGAGTGGATTATCACTTTTAGATGTTGAGGAGGTTCTCAGTTAGATAGGGGATGGGTTAGATGAATGAGATCACAGATTCATTTGAGTATTTAGGAGAAGAGGCCATGGAAGCCAGGGCATTTCATAGGAGAAACGTATACAAGAGACTTTAAAGTCCCTTTCAGTTTTGATTCTGTATTAGAGAGCAAGGGCCTTAGAGGGTAAACCAGGGCCACTCATCCCCTCCTGGTCACTGGTCAAAGACCATTGCCTTAGAGAATGCTACAATGTTAGCGCTAACATTAGTATCAATCTGTATCAATTAGGACACAGCAACGACATTAATAAGCCACAGGGAGTACAACACATTCAAAATGTCCTCAAGCTAACAAACAATTCATCACTTGGGATACTTCATTCATAATTGCTCAGGGCTACCCTGCCAGAGGTTAAATAGCAGCAGGACTCAGTTCTTGGCCCCCAGGACAGCTCACTTATTAGGGCCCAACTTAGAAAAAACTTGAGGCAAATGTCCTTCCAGGAGCTGTCACATCTTATAAAGATTACTTTGCCAAATTTTCGATTGGGGAGTGAATTTTCTAAAGGAATTATTTGACTGGGATCTCTTTTTTAAAAGGCCATACTCTGCTGACTGGGGAAAAATAAACTGGGTGACTATTAAATGGAATGACTGACTGGCTTTGACAAACACTAGAAGTCTTTTTATGATATATTTTCTTATTCCTTACTTATGTGTGTCATCAATCATACTGGATACCTGGTGACCATTTTTAATACAACGAATAAGAAAAGAATAGTTTTTAGCAAGGGCATGGTAAAAATAAACAAATAGCTAGATTTTAAATTCCTAAAGTTCTTTCCCTACCCCCTCAAAATCACAGTTTATTAAGAAATATATTGGGCTGATGTTCTCTGAAGTCTTTCAGGTCTAGAATTCTATTATCCAATGGCACCTAAAAATAATCAAAGTAGTCCATAGTCATGTTAAATTCAAACTTAGCTATACACATTGAGTGTGACTCAGTGAGGGTATTCCCTCCAATACTCAATGGCTATTGCAATCCATCCATGCCTTCGCCATCCTACAGAGACTCTTGTCTATACATTCCTGAAAATCTTCCACAGGTAGGTACCCAGCCTTGCTGGGATCTTTTGATCTTCCTTTCTAGACCTTCTAGATCTTTTGATATTGTGCGGGTACCAGTACAATGTGTGGCCCATCCGTCTTTGATCTCTCACTATTGCTCCATAATTAGAACAACCTCATTTCCCAGTCACCTCTTCGATAGGATCTTTTCTTTTTTTTCTTTCAAAATGCAGTATTTTTTACTGATTCTTTTTGTTGTTATATTACTTCATTTCTGAAGGTATATCTCCCCTGCGTCTTACCCAGAGAACCATCCCTTGCAACAAAATGATTAAACAGGTCGGGGGAGAGAGAGGAGGAAGCAGTTCAGCAAAAGCCAATCAATATATCAGCCATTCTTTTGCCAGTATACGTAATATTGCATGCTGATAATCCTCCATGATGGCATATTTTGTGCTGCTGTTTACACACAATTTATCACTGGTAGCATGATGCGATATATGCACATTCACCATACTTCTCTTTCTCTGTAGTGTTCTTTAGGTGATCTTCAATTTTCATTCATACACTATGATATTCTATGATTCTAAGCCACACAACATCACTGGAAAACTGTTGGTCTTCCAATTCCATTCCAGTGGTCCTTCCAAGGACCACTCAAAAGATAAAGCTTTCTTCAGAGAAAATGTTTGGGTCCCTAATATTATTACATAATGCCTCAACAATAATCCAGTCCCTTTCTATTTAATTATGAGTACAGTTCATTGTCTATTTGTGGTGTCTGCCAAAAAAATATGTACCGATGGACCAGCTGTGTGGATAATCCATCCAATTGACTTTGAAAAAGAAAGACATTCCACTTTGAACTCTGGCTCCACAAGAATGCAAGTTCCTAAGCAGTACCACAGGCAGAAATCCTAGCGTAAACAATCTCTATAATTGTAGCTATGCCTTTATAAAGGGAAGTAAATGGGAAGCATATAATTATATATGTATCGTCCGACTTTCACTGAAGTCTTTATTCTTTGTGAGTTGATCTGGGGTTCAACCAGAGACAGTGCCAATGGAGCACAAACTCTACCAGGTCTTCCCAAACTAGAAAGACCAGTATGAGTCTAGTGATGGACTGTATGTCTCTTGGCCAAGAACTAACTCTACCTAAGTTCATAGAAGGGCATCACTAGTTTGGTTAAAGAGTGATGATTCTTTTAGCCACAGCAACTCTTGAAGACCATTTACTAAGCTGAAGTAGCTGCATTGTTAGATGGAGTGCTCACACTGATGAAATCATGGCTCCTTGAAGGATTGAAGTATTCTATTAGTTACAGACCACTGGATTATCCTAGTAAGACATTTAAATGTGTTGTTGTTTTTTTTAATTTTTGCTTCAAAGGAGATTTGAACCAAATGAGTTATTGGGTTTTTCTTTTGTTCAATACCCAGAGTTATTCATATTGTATGGAAGGACAGTGTATGTGGTTGTCTGCACAGGATGAATAGATGCCCCAAATATCCTCCACTCTCAGATAACAAAAGCATATGATATCACCGTTAGAGTTTAATTCTTTTGGGTTCCACTCCCCACTAACACCTTAAAAAAATGTTATGGAAAATAAGTGGTTGATCAAATTCTTTCCTCCAGACAGTAGGGAAGGAGCAGATAGAGTTTTCCTCTTTCCAAATTGTGCTTAGTGCAGGCCCTGTACAGTGATATAGGCTTTGAAAAGATTCAGTTCTGACTGGCACAACTTCATCTCTCTCTCCCTCTCTCTCTCTCTCTCTCTCTCTCTCTCTCTCTCTCTCACACACACACACACACACACACACACACACACACACACAAACAAACAAAATCTTGATTGCATGCATGGATCAATAAGGAAAATTTTTTTTTGATTTGGTTTTGTTTGAGGTTCAGCAAATTATAGTGATTTGATTTATCATTAATAATTTGTTTCAAATCTCTGTTTTTAAAAAGGATTTTATGACTCATTAGAGCGAGAACTAGTTATAAAACTGATCCAAGTGAAAAATAGAATGTTGTAAGGTAATCAAAGAAACTCAAACACCACAGAAAGAAGAATATAAAACCAGTGGAAACAAGTTTTCTGTCTCATCATATTCAAATTAGTCCCTATAAGAATTATAAGTCTTGGTGCTTAATTGTCATTTTAAAGTAAATGATGTTCTTACTATAAGGGACAAATGATGTTACTAGATTAACATCAGAATGATATCATTTTTCTTCACTTGAAATAAAATCAAGAATTATTTCCTAAACAAAACCATCAGACTATTTTGAGACTAAAATGTGCCCCTCCCCTTAGCAAATCCCAAATCCATATGCAAGTCAAACCAAATTAATAAGAGAAAAGAGTTCCATAATGAACCTTAATCCTATTAACAGAATTGTCAATCTTGGTTAGTCATTGAAAAAAATGTCTCACCCCCCACTGAGGAATATGATTTATTTACACCTGGTGTTTGTCTCTTCTATGTAGGGCATCGTTTATTTGGAGTTCACCATGGACCTTCTCTGAATATCATTGAAAATATATTGAATAAAGCAGTTGTCTTTAAAAGTATTTCATTTATAAAAACATATATCTGCATCTATCTATTTATCTGTATATATATTTAGACACATATTATCACAGCAGTCTGCTTTGAGAATTTAATCCTTGAATTGCTTTAGAACAGAAAAGTCCCAGACGTCCATAGCTCGAATCTTGGAGCACCGGATTCACTCAATACAATGCCTAGCCCGTGGTAGGCACTCAGTGAACACAGATCATCAGAATCTGTTTTCTAATAATTTAAATCCCAAACCAGTGTGGAAAGGGGGTAACTGAGTAACTGAGGAGGAGGAGAAGAGCAGCAGTAGTAAACCTCTGGCTCTCTTCTCCAAAACAAACAAAAACTTGTGATGCATCTTTCACTGGAATTCCTCCAAAATTAAAAAATACATGTAGCTCATTTTTTGTAGTCCACCTCCCAAATTCTCCTACCTTTAATTTTTTTGGGGTTCATATCTATGACTTCATAGGTATGTAAAATGTCCACTGTATCATCCAGCCTTAGTTGCTTGGAACACTGATAGGGTAAATGACTTGCCCACAGTCACATCATGTCAGAAGAAGGAGTTGAACCCAAGATGACTTCAAGGTCATTCCTCTGTCTATCATACTGTAACTTATCCCTTGACATATACTTAAATGAAACACTACTTATTTACATTTCTATGGAAAGTTTTTATTTTATTGTTTGTATGGCCTCTCTGTACATATCAGTATATATGTCTTTGATTGTATGCTCCTTGAGGGTAGAAACCATCTGTTTACACCTTATACAACCCAACATATTTTTTTCACCTTAATAGCGCCATTAACAGTTGAGTATTTGATGAATTTTTTTTATTAATAATGAAGACAATTCTCATTAAGGCTGTGGCTCTACAATGACCAAATACTTAGCCAAAAACAAAAACAAAACAAAAAAATCCATCATACCACTTATTTGTCACCATGTAGCCCACAATTCCAGTTGTTTACTGAAATAAACTGTTGGGGTTTTTTTGTTTTGTTTTGTTTTTTGCTGCTTTTAGTCAAACTGGTTTTCATTTGTAGACAAAACTTTACAAGGTAGAAAGTGAGGTGTGGTGAATGTAAGGCCTGCTGAAAGACTTGGGACCCCTCCCCACTTCAGGTGGCAATGGATACCATCACTGGAACCTGATGGGACATGAGTTTAGAATAGCAGCTCAAAATCTGTGCCACTTTGAGAGAGGTGTGGAGTGTCAAAGACTGAAATTCAAAGCACAGGAACAGTAAACATTCATGTTACTCTTTAGGAGAAAATCAACAGTGATTTAGTGAATGACAGTAAAAAAAAATAATCCTTTAAAGAATAGGGCACTTGGTGCTGGCTATAAAACATTATCACTTATATGTCAAAGTGGAGAAATGAATGCTAATTCTACAACAGACACCAAAAAATAATCAACTATTAGCTCAGTTAAACAAAACGCTGATAATAGAATTTGCAGGTAGGTTTCCACACTAAAGATTAAGAATAGGAATCCACCAAGATACTGTGGGACTCCAGTGTTTCTGGGTAAATAAATGGTTAACATTAATCAGCCCACTCTTACTTTAGGGGGAAAAAAGATGGGAAGAGCCTACCAGCCCCCTGATGTTGCTGGTCTTTCATTCATTCATCCATTGGTTTATTCAGACTTGGGACGTCCATCCCCTCTTGGACACTTCCTGCTGCTAGCACTGATGTTGGCTCATATCAGCTTGTAACCACTGTCATGTCTCATTTTAGGGATGTAATGAGGCATTAACGCTGATCTTTGATGTGTGAGCTGTGTCAAAATATCCTGGTTTCCCCAGCATTGGATTGGTCCACAGCACCAGAAAAGTTGGACAAAACAGTCATTGTTTGAGTTACCAACACTGTCCCCATCAGGAGAGCTGTTCAGCAGGAAAACAGGAAATGGGCCTGAGTGGTGCCCACCATATATACTCTGCTTCTGTTCTTTTAATTACTTAATCCTGGCTCTTTCTTTCAAGCTTAGTTCCATTTCCATGTTCTTATTTGTTGTATTGTTTATCCCATGGGCTCATTCAGCAGAAGGTTCTGATTCTAAGAAATTAAGTATAGTTTATAGGAGGAGTGCTGGACTTGGAATCAGGAGACTTGAATTTGAATTTAGACAATAACCCTTATTAGCAATGTGACTGAGAGTAAATTTCTACTCTTTTCCCCTTAGTTTTAGTTTCCTCATATGAAAAGCAGGGAAAATATGTCTTAACTTTTCTTTGTAAACCTTAAAACACTCTGCAAACAGGAGCCATCATCAAGATTAAGAAAAACTAAGGTCTTCTGAGATGTCCAATGCTGTTCTCTTTTTTTCCCATTACATTGTGAGTTCCTTGAAGGCAGAGATTGCCTTTTGGCTCTTTTTATATCCCCAGTGCTTAGCACAGTGCATGGCACATAGTAGATATTTAATAAATGTACATTGATTGATTGATTTTCCTATAAAAAGAAAATGATACTTTTCTAAAGCAAACTGAAAATATATGCAGTAAAAGTCAGAAAAATCATCACGCCCCTTTGATCCAATAATTCCATCATTGGCAATATACCCTGAACGTATTAGTAAGAGCCAAAAAAATAGGGAGTTGTCTGAGATTTTCATAGCAGCATTATATGTAATTTCAAAAAGCTGAAAGCCACCTGAATGGCCAAGAGGATGCCTAAATAAATCATGGGACCTTAGGGTACTATAATGAAATTTAAACTGACAAGCAAGCAAACTATAAATATAAAAACACGTTCATGAAATAATGCAAAGTGATCAAAATAGAAGTGGAAGAGTGGAATCATTAACTATGACCACACAGGAAGAAAAGTGAATGAGAATGAATAGAGAAAGAATGATGATGAGAATTTAGAGTGACTGAAAAATTGTTATGACACTTTCTGCATTGAACTTAATTTATACATAATTACCAAGAAAGCTTAAATAATTAAAGGAAATTTTAGTTGGTTGTATTGATGTTCAATGTGAAATATTAATAAAATATTTCATCATAAAGAGCAAATGAGTAGTCCATATAGGCTATAGGTCTAGGAAAACTAGAGCTTCCCAATTTTTTCTAATTACATTGTTGTGTCTACTACAGGTTAGTTAGGACACAGTGGCTTCGTTGACAATCCCAGTGTGAGCCAATTAGCTTCATTCCATTTCATGGTCATGATAATGGGGTAATTAGTTTAGGGGTAGAGCCCAGGATTTGGAGTCAGGAAGACCTGTGAATCCTGCCTCAGACACTTAGATATGAGACCCTGGGCAAGTCACATAACATATCTGTGCCTTAGTTCCCTCAACTGTAAAATGATGATAATAGCAGTACCTACCTTACAGACTTGTGAGAATCAAATGAATTAACATATGTAAAGTATTTTGCAAACTTTAAATTGCTACATAAATGCTAGCTAGTATTATTATTATCATCATCATCATGTAATGGAAATCTACTCTCCCCACTTCACAAGGATAGGGTGTGTATAACATCAACAATAGCCCCTAATCATCCCACTTCTGGAGGAAATCATAAAGCAGAGCTGAGTCCAAAATAAATCTATAATTTTTGACAGCACCTTTGCCCCTCAACACTGCACAGTAATTCTTCTGTCCATCTCTGATTGAGTCCTCCGGATGCTCTACCAGAGTTGTTCCAAACCTCCTCTCTCCTCATGCTTCCAATTCTATCCCCAACGCATCCCTCTCAGCAGATTTTCCTTGCCTCCTACATTACTGCGGAGATTGAAACCGTCCATCATAAGCTCCTTCCCCTTTGCCCCACTTCAAATCTCTCGATGTCCTCAACAATCCATTTGCTCTTCTCTCTCTCTCTCTCTCTCTCTCTCTCTCTCTCTCTCTCTCTCTCTCTCTCTCTCCCTCTCTCTCTGTCTTTCTTTTTGCCTATTTCTCTGAGTCGATTTCTCTGTATCTCTCTATCTCTGTCTATCTCTCTCCCCTCTTTGTTCTTCTCTCCCATCTTCCTTGTCCTCCTCTTCCTCCTCCTCCTCCTCTTCCTCCTCTAATCCCTTCTCTTTTATCTTTTCCTTTTCTCCTTCATCCCCTCTTCCTTTTGCTCTACCCTCCCCTTTCTCTTCTTCCTCATCCTATCTCTCCTTTCTCTGCTTATCTCCTTCCTCATTCATCCTCAATCTCCTTGCCCTTTAATGGCTCAAGTCTCTTGCATCTTAAAAAATCCATCCTTTGAATTTTCCATCTCATCCAACTATTGTACTACATCTTTCCTCCTTAGTACAGCTAATCTCCAAGAAAGCTTAGGTTATTACTGCTTCCCTCCATTTCCTCATCAACCACTCACTCCTTTTAACCTCTTGCAGGCTAGTTTCTGACTCCATCACTTGACAGTAACTATTCTTTCTAAAGTAACTATTGATTTTTTTAAGTTTCATTAATGTTTTATTTATACCATGATCACACGCTCTCCAGGAACCTCCACACACAAATGTAGAACCCTATTATGTGGCAATGCAAATCAGTTAAGAAATGCCAATCAACACAGTGACTAGGACTGAGTCCTAACAATCAGTACCTGTAATCCACCCATTCTTTACAAGAGGAGGCAGCTGTTTTCACCATTAATTCCTGGTAACCAAGACTAGGGATTGTCTATAATGTGACTTCTGATTTCCTTCAGTGTTGTTTTCATTTACACTGTTTTACACTATGTAAATATTTACATTATTTACATGCATATATGTGGATCTTGTTCTCTTGGTCTTCTATTCCGAATTGGTTCATGCAAGTCTTCCCATGTTTCTCTGAACTCATATTTATAATTTCTTGTGATACAATAATGTCTTATTATATTCACATACCCCAATTTGTTTAGGCATTCCAAACTGAATAGACACCCACATTGTTTCGAGTATTTGCTACCATAAAAAGTGCTTTTCTCACCTAATTCCAAGCTTATTTCCCAAGTGGTTGGGCCAATTCACAGCTCTACCAAGAATGTATTAGTGTTCCTGGTTTCCTATAGTCCTTCCAACACTATTTTTAAAAAAATTATTATCTTTGCCTATTTAATGGTGGTAAGGTGAAACCTTAGAGTTGCTTTAATTTGGATTAGTAGTTTGGAGCATTTCCATATGGTTTTTTAACTTTAATAATTAATACTCATTTATTGTATTAAAAACTATCCATTCATGTCCTTTGCCTACTATTGGGGAAAGGCTCTTCATTTTATGTATTTGAATCACCAATAAGTTTTTCATTGCCAGCTCCAATGGACTTTTCTCAATTCTCATCCACATAATTCTTTCTGTAGTATTTGACTTGGTTAACCACTACCTCTTTGGGGGTCCTTTCTCTTCCCTTGGTTTCTATGCTGTTGCTCTTTCCTGGTTTTCCTTCTGGCTGTCTGACCATTCCTCAGACACCTTCACTGGTTCCGCCTCTTGCCCAGTGGGTGTATATCACGCAGAGCTCTTTTTTGCCTCTCTCTCTCTCTTTCTCTCTCTCCCTATGCTCTCTTGGCATCTTCACTTACTCCCATGGATTCAGTTACTACTTCTCAGCAGATCCCCAGCTCCAATCTCTCCCTTGAGTTCCTATACACCCTGGGCTTCTCGTCATGTGCCCTGTTATTGTCTCTCTTCCTCCCACCTGGAATATCACCCTGTGCAATAGATTTCTAGAGACCACCTACTCCTTCCCCTCAGTTAATTTACTCAGCTTTGGAAACTGAGCTGTCATGATTGGTGAGTGAGTGAGTGAGCACACTTTCACCTAACTACCATATTTAGTCAGTCCCAAACCAAACTTCACAGCCCACCTAACCATCTACCCCAGACACCTTGCCATGTGCCTGCCATTATTTGTGTGCCTCTCCCTGCCCTTCTCCTACCTTCTACCTCTTGCTCTGGAAACAATAATTAAATCAATACTTTCATTGCTTCAGCAAAGGGTATGACAATCTACTACTGCCTTCTGGCTGGCTCCATTCACCATCCCTGTGACTCCCCAGAACAAAACTCACTTCTCTGACTCACTGTGCGCGTGCTCGCACACACACACACGTGCACACACACACACACACACACACACACACACACGCTTCTGTTCATATACAGAAAGAGACACATGTGGTCTCCCACTATTAGGATGTAAGTTCCTCAAGGGCACGTACTGTTTCAGTTTTGAATTTGTATCCACAGAATCTGGCATGGTACCTGGCACATAGTAGGTACTTAATGAAGATTGATGAGCCAATAGAAAGAGTAATAAAGACATAATTTTTTTTTTTAATGGAAGCTTGGCTAGGAGCCTGGGTTGGACTATTGTGAAGATTAGCCAATTAATCATCACAACAGTTTGATGAAGAACTAATTAATCTTTTAAGCATTTAGAGGGTCAAAAAACCTGGGCTCAGCTTGTAACATTTGTTATGACATTGTTGTTATTCCGTGTCTCTCTTTTCCCAAGGAGGATTTAATCTCATTTCACTGTTTTAGAGTTTAATTGTTTCTCAGAGTTCCTCTAGGGAAAGAGCCCTCTGAGTTCCTTTTCCATCTTCTATCCTTCTCCCTCCCAAATAAATAAATCTACAACTGCCTGATGACCATTTCCACCTGGTTTTTCTAGTGGCACCTTGGGACTCATCATACCCCAAACATATCCCATCTTCTCCCCGGTTGTTCTGCCTGTGAAAAATCTCTCCTCACTCTAATATATTCTCCACTCAGCCACCAAAGTGATTTTCCTAAGGCACAGGTCCCACCACATAACTCCACATGACTCAATAAACTCTACTTGGCTCCCTACCACCTCCAAGATCAAATATAAAATCTTTTGCTTGTTATTAGAAGCCCTTCATAGCCTAGTGCCCAATCTTTCCAGTCTTCTTACACATCACCACCTTGCCACCCCGCCCCCATGCATTCTGGGATCCAGTGACACCAACTTCCTTGCTCTTCCTCCAACAAGCCACTCCATCTCCTAACTTCAGGAATTTTCACTGCCTGTGCATGTGACGCATGGAATGCTATCCCTTTTCATATTTCTCCTTCCTCATACCTCCTGGCTTCTCTGGCTTCCTTCAAGTTCCAGCTAAAATCTGCCTTTTACAGAAAACCTTTCCTGACTTCTCTTAATTCTAGAACCTTCCCTCTGTTGAGGATTTCCTATTGGCCATGTATATATGTGTCTTCTCTGTACATAGTTGGTTTCCTTTCATCTCCTCCATCACATTGTAAACTTCTCAAGAGCAGGGACTGTCTTTTGCCTTTCTTTGTGTCTATCTCCAAGTCTGCACAGTGCCAGGCCCATTAATTAATGTTTATTGACCCACTGACTGATTATACCTTCCCCTTCTCCTAACTTCTCCATCTTTTTTGATGTCATTATAATTGTCCTAATCACTCAAGCTCAAAATTTTAGGCTCATCTTTGATTTCTTCCTCTCCTTTACCTTCCACATCTGACCATGTGTCGAGTCCCATTGGTTTGACCTCCACATTTTCTTTGTATTCTACATTAATACTAATCTTAAAAAAAAAAAACCTTAGGTGAGTGACTTTACCTCTTGGACACTCAGTTCCTTGCATTCCTTCATCAATGGGAATAGGGATGAGGAAATAAACTAGGTGATTTCCTGTTTGTTAGGTTTTAGTTTTTGGTTGGTTTTTTTTTTTTTTTTTTTTTTTTGGCTAGGCAATTGGGGTTAAGTGACTTGCCCAGAGTCACACAGCTAGTGAGTGTTATGAGTCTAAGGTCGGATTTGAACTCAGGTCCTCCTGACTTCAGGGCTGGTACTCTATCCACTGCGCCACCTAGCTGCCCCAGACTGGGTGATTTCTAAGGCATCTTCCAATTCCAAGTCTTATGACAACAAACTGACGAGGAAGGTTTATACCTGGATTATACCAGATTTATTGAAGGAAAAACAGGGGCACTAAAGTTCTCTCTCTCAGGAAAAAAAGTGTAGCAAAATCAATCAATCAACTAATAAGCACTTACAAAGCATCTGCTATGTACCAGGAATCATTACTGAACTGGAAGAAAAGCAGAAACTAAGAAGTAAGGAGTTCATTTGAAGCCTTTGAACTGACTCAATTATCACTGGACACCATCCCTGGCATTACAGACATAGGAAGCATGGGCCTGGAATCTGTACCGCCTTTTTTGAGCAATACGCTATTGTTGCCAATTGCAGAAACACATCATGAGCCATTTTTCCAATTGCTTTAAAGAATTTTTTTTTACTTAAGGTTGAAAACACCCCAATTTTGAGAGGGTGTAAGGGTACAAACATGCCCAGTGTGTACTTGGCCCACAAAACACATCAGCAAAAAGCATATTTTTGCTCTACTCCATGAAAAAAAAAATACCCTGAAGCTCATGAACAAGAGAAAGGCCACTAGGAAGAGTAATAAAAACATAAATACATTTTTTAAATGGAAGTTTAACTAGGAACCTGGGCTATTGTGAGGATTAGCCAATTAATCCTCACAACAGTTTGATGAAGAACTAATTAATCTTTTAAGCATTTAAAGGGTCAAAAAACCTTGGCCAGGGCCAGGGTAACATTTGTTATGACAGTGTTATTATTCCGTGTCTCTCTTTTCCCAAGGCAGATTTCCTTTAATTTAATTTCATTGTTTTAGAGTTTAATTGTTTCTCCGAGCTTCTCTGGGAAAAGAGGCTTCTGAACTCCTTTTCCATCTTCCACCTTTCTCCCTTTCAAAGTAGCTGCTGGTACGTACCCTTACAAGAAGAAATCTTGCTCCAGTATTTTTCTGGAGTCATTACTTTTGGTTCTGCATACAAAGGCAGGAGAGACAGATAAATTGCCTGGGAGAAGCATGTGGATGGTTCTTCCTTCATATTCTTCTTAAAAGATCTACTGTTTGTTCAAAGCTTCACAGAATTTCAAGTTTGAAGGGACATTGTTGTTGTTTTCAGTTGTTTTTCAATTGTGTCCTACTTGCCATGACCCCATTTGGTGTTTTCTTGGCAAAGATATTGGACTGGTTTGCCATTTCCTTCTCTAGCTCATTTTTACATATGAGGAAATTGAGGCAAGCTAAGTTACAAGTGACTTATCAGCGTCACACAGTTAGTAAGTATCTGAGGCCAGATTTGAACTCAGTAATAGGAATCTTCCTGACTCCTGGCCCAGCACTCTATCCACTGCACCACCTAGTTGCCTCTACAAGCATTAGAAATCAACTAATATAACCCCCTCATTTTACAGAGGTGGGAAAACTGAGAACCACAGAGAGAAAGTGACTTACACAAGGCCAAACAGGTAGTCCATAGAAGAACAAGGATATGAACCTTGGTCTTCTGACTCCACATGTAGTTTTTAAATGGTAAGTCATAGAATCGTAATAATGGATGGTATTTATATAATGCTTTAAGTTTTACCAAGTGCTTTACATAGATTCTCCATTAGAGAGAAGTACTTCAGGTATTATCATAATCATTTTACAGATGAAGAAATTGAGGCTCAGACAATTCAAATGACTTGCTCATTATCAAACTTAGTCATGTCAGAGGTGGGATTGAAACTCAGGTCTATCTGACTCCAACTCCAGCTCTCTGTTCCCTATACCACATTGGGCTAAAAGGTGTACTAAGAGTTTATTTACTTGTTTTACAAATGAGAACAGTCACTCTTCACACTGTTCAGAAACTGAAGATACTTCTTTTCATCACCTGAACAAAATGTGTTCCCTTCTTACTGGGGACCTATCCCCAAAGCTGTTGTTGTTCAGTCATTTTTCAGTCATGTCTGACTCTTCATGACCCTATTTGGAGTTTTCTTGGCAAAGATACTAGAGTGGTTTGCCATTTCCTTCTCCAGCCCATTTTCCAGATGAGGAAACAGAGGCAAACAGGTTTAAGTGACTTGCCCAGGTCACACAACTAGCAAGTGTCTGAGGCCAGATCTGAAGTCAGGAAGATGAGTCTTCTTGACGCCAGGCCTGGCACTCTATCTACTGTGCCACCTAGCTGCCCATAGCACCGCCTAGCTGCCCCTAAATGTACCCCCCAAACAGTCCGGTAAATCAGTCAGGGCCCCATATTTCCCCAAGGCCGCAACAATTTGACTGATAGTTTGAAGGTATTTCTTTACAGAGAATCACAGAATCTCAGAGCTGTAAGTGACCTCAGGGGCCACGTAATCCAACTAATACTGGACTAAGAATGCTTTCTACAGCATGCCAAAAATCAGTCATCCGGTCTTCCTGTGAAGACCTCTTTAGTATAGTGGCTCATCCTAATTCTGGATAGCTCTAATTCTTGGTATGTTTTTCCTGACATCAAGCGTGTCTCTTTAAAACTTGCATTCATTCTTCCAATTCTGCCCTATAGGGCCAAAGAGAATAAGACTAATCCCTCTTCTGTGTGACAGCCCTTTAAATACTTCAAGGCAGCTCTCCTGCCACCTGGCTAAGTCTTTGCCAGGCTAACAATCACCAGCTGCTTCAACTGGTCATCATACAGCTTGATCTAAAGCAGGGGTGTCAAATTCAAGCAGAAAGGGAGCCAGTAAACCATATATAAGGATCCCATGAGCCTCGTATTGACTTTGAAAACCACAAATTAATATTATCAGTGTTCTTATTAATTTTGTTAAATATTTTCCCGACTCCATTTCAATCTGACTCAGGCTGCACTCAGGAGTGTTGTGGTCCTATTGTATCTGTGGGCAATGTGTTTGACACCTTTGTTGTTGAAGACTCTAAAGACGCTGGTCACTGTTGTGCAGCTTATCTCCTAGGTGGCATTAAGTACTGGATTTTGAATGAGGAAGACCTAGATTCAAATCCTGCTTCAGACACTTATTAACTGTGTGACCCTCGGCAAGTCCCTTAATCCACCTTTCAACTGAGTTTCCTCAGCTGTAAAATAAGGATATTAACAGTGCCAAACACACAGAATTATCATGAGAGTCAAATGAGATAAAATACTATAAGTAAAATAAATAAAAAAGAAATGTTCTGCAAACCTTAAAGAACTATATAAACGTTCACTATTATTATCAATGTCTTTCCAGAAGTGTAGCACCCAGAACTAGACAAAATAAAACACACGTGGTCTGGGCAAGGCAGAATATGGTGAAATGATCACCTCTCTTTTTTTACACACTATGGTCTTGTTAGAGAAGCCTAAGATTCATTGTCTGTGAAGAAAAATTGCTTTGTCAAAGCTGCTTTATCTTCATATGACTCTCAGGGTTGGTGCTAAACAAATTGTGAAATTAGCAAAGTGTCCCCAGTCTCCACTTTCTCCCCGCCCTTCCCCTCTTCCTCACTCTATTTCATCTCTTTTTTTCTGTTCCTTCCCAACTTAAAACACTCAGTGCCACCCTTCCATGAAAATCTACCTTCATGACAGTAGTCATGAACATGTTAGTGTAAATTAAAGGCAATGTAATTACCTCTCCTAGAGGAATTTTCATATTAAGCTTTAGATTTCTAATTGCAGAATGAAAGACTAATGTCCCTTATTAAAGGAATTTCAACCAGCTGGGATCAAGCAGAAGGCTCTTTTGGAGAAAAGTGTTCTTATTATTACTTAGAAATAAACCCATATATGGGGCAGCTAGGTGGCACAGTGGATAGATCTCTGGCCTTGGAGTAGGAAGGATCTCAGATCAAATCCAGACACTTGACACTTACTAGCTATGTGACCCTGGGCAAGTCGCTTAACCCTGATTGCCTTACCAAAAAGCAAAAAACAAACAAAACAAAAAAAATAAAAAACATATAAACCATCAGTTCTAACTGTATACTGTAGACTTCTACATGTTGTTGTTGAGTCATTTCAGTTGTGTCCTACTCTCTTTGACCCCATTTGGGGTTTTCTTGTCAAAGATACTGAAGTGTTTTGCCATTTCCTTCTCCCTCTCATTCGACGGATGAAGAACTGAAGCAGACAGGGTTAAATGACTTGCCCAAGGTCACACATCTAGTAAGCGTCTGAGGCCACATTTGAACTCAGGTCCTCCTGACTCCAGGCCTAGCACTCTATCCATTGTACCACCTAGTTGCCCTTTCTACATGTTAGGAGAGTCCCAATATTATTTATATAAAAATTGATTATAATTTTTATAATACTATTCACATAGAAAAACTATCCTTTCTTCCCCCCTGCCCCATCACTTTGGATATGGATAGAAAGGTGTCTTCTTTTTGTTATATTATATAGCTTTACAGAGAGGCAGTATAGCATAGTGACTATAGGGTCAACCTCAGAATCAGGAAAACCTGGGTTTAAGTCCTAACGCTGACATTTACTAGCTATATGACCAATGGCAATCACATAACCTCCTTTTAGTGTCCCCGTGACTCTCTTAAGACTATAAGTTATAGAAAAGTTGTCATCTTATTTTTGTGGAAGGAGTTTCCATAGCAGGAATTCCCTACAATAATGAGATCACAGATCTGAAACAAAAGCAGATGGATGGGTGGATGGATAGATAGATAAAGATAAAGATAGATAGATAGATAGATAGGCAGAGATAGACGGATGGATAGATAGGCAAGCAGAAATAGATGGATGGATAGATAGAGGGATATAGACAGGCAGGCAAAGACAGAGATGGACGGATAGAGAGAGAGATATAGACGGATGGATAGATAGATAGATAAAGATAGATAGGCAGAGATAGGTGGCAGACAAAGATAGAGGTATGGATAGATAGATGGATATAGACAGGCAGGCAGAGACAGAGAGATAGACAGATGGATAGATATAGACAGATGGTCAGATAGATATAAACAGATGGAATGATAGATATAGATGGTTGGATGGATAGATAGATAGACAGATAGGAAGGCAGGCAGGTAGGTAGGTAGGTATAGCTATGCTAACCAAGGTATGTTTTTATGCAGAATCATTCCCACAGTGTTATATAGGTTGAGACATGTCACAAAGTAGAGCAGTTTAATATCATTTAATAATAGAAGACCAACTAGTATTTTTTCACTGATTTTTTTTTCTTCATCTAGAGCGAAATGGACGAGACCCAGATACAGTTGGCTGGAGATGACGTGGATTTGCCTGAAGATCTTCGGAAAATGGTGGACGAAGATCAAGAAGAAGAGGAAGACAAGGATTCCATCCTTGGACAGCTGCAGAATCTCCAGAACATGGACTTGGATACTATCAAAGAAAAGGCTCAAGCCACCTTCACTGAAATTAAACAAACAGCAGAACAAAAATGTTCTGTGATGTAAGAGAGATAGGAGCTGGCATAGTCTGGCAGACAAAGGGTCCCTATCCAGCCGAGGGGGTAGGATCATCATGTGGCATTTTAAAAAGCAACATGTATCTAAAATAGTGATTAGAGTGAGAGACTGAGTAGCTAAAGCATCAGACAAATTCATAGTCCTGTAGATCAGGTAGCACCTTGTTGATGCCAGAAGATATTATACTTTAAAGGCATTAATTCTTACATACATAAGGTGCAGAAACCACCCTATTTAATGAAATGACCCTTAGGATAATTAGTGAACCATAAGGAAAGACTGAAATTCTCTCTCAAGTTCTCTCCTGCTCAGTGACTCTTATTGACTTGTATCTTGGTATTTGGCATCCCTTACTGTAAACCAAGTGTGAATGTATGAAAAGACCTGGAAAAGGTGCGAAAAAGAGGAAACACAAAAGCCAAGTGCGCTAGTTGGTGTGTGAGCTGCTAACGTTGCTAGGCTTAATACAGTTCCCTTATCTATTGTTGCAGAGGTGTATAGACACTACCCCTCATGCCAACCCAAAAAGAAGGTATTGACAAAATGTCAAGTAGACATGGAGTAAGAAAAAGACTGACTACAAATTTCTCAGTCTCATGCTGCAAAAGGCAACTCATGGAAGGCCCGTGTCATCTTCCATTCCCATCTCAACAAGGCTGATTTTTCATTATGATACCTACAAAGGGGAAGTCTCCTCTTTCTCCCATTAGACAAAATCCTGCTGTCCCACCTCCCTACAGCTTGGTGTGAAATGGAGGGTTGCTGGTGATTTTGTGGATTTGAGGTATAATTCAGCACCATCACCACCCTACAAAGAGGCAGGAAGGAAGAAAGGAAAGAAGAAGGAAGGAAGGAAGGAAGAAAGAAAAAGAAAGACAGAAAGAAAGAAAGAAAGACAGAAAGAAAGAAAGAAAGAAAGAAAGAAAGAAAGAAAGAAAGAAAGAGAAAGAAAGAAAGAAGCAGCTGCTCTTGATCAAGAAGAATCCTCCTGGCCCACAAGAATCCAGGATGCTCCAAGGCCCTGGAGAGAACAGATCTCATGCTCAGAGATGAATGTTAAAGATGTTATTTCTTGAAATGACATCTCTTCTCTTACACCCATCCTGTCTTTTTCATTATTGTGGCAAGTTTCTTTGTCCTACTGTCCCTGTTACCCCCAGCCACAAAAAAGGCCCCTTGAATGAAAAAGGAGACATTAAGTATATCTTGTGAACTTTCAAATTTTATTCTTTTCTATTAAATTTTTTTCTCCCCTGTGATCCCCATTTTCTCTGCAAATTGAGGGGACCTTCTAGCCCTAGTAGTCATTGATTACTCATCTCAAATTCCTGGCATAAATGAATTATTTCAGAAGTTAATAATGGTGTGCAGATCTTCCTACTTCCCCTAAATGGTCTGTATATTCCCACTTTCTGATTGCCCAGCTATCTCCACCAACTGGCACCCATGATTAGCCATGAAATTTACAAAAGTGATTCCCACTGATAAAATGGAACTTTGGTACCTCTTCTGAGATGTGATATATTTTAAATAAGTATTTTATATTTTGAATAAATTCCAAACTTCAGATCCAGGAATTGGGGGGATCAGAGTCTGTGGGGGGAATACCCAAGGTGGAAATTCCCTTCATCAGAACTAATCAGCAACTTGTCTCTAACTTATAGTTTTAGAGAGCTGTCTAATATACTGATAAGTGGTGAATCAACAAGCACTGGGAATACAAAGATGGGTAAAAACATAGTCCTGCCCTCAGAGAACTTACATGCTAATACAGAAGACAACTAGCAAAAAATTGTTTTATACATATATAAATACACACACAAACATATATTTTATACATATGTGTTTATACATACAGCTATACACATATGTAAGTACATGAATATATGTTTATATATACATCTATACATATACATAAGTACATGTATATATGTAGATAGGTACATACGTATGTGTATATATAGTATAAATGAAGGGAAGACACTAACTTGAAAGATCTGCAGTAGAAGGTGGGATTTGATTTGAATCTTGAAAGAAGCCAGGGAGGAGAGCAGGGACAGGAGAGAATAGAGAGCATTCCAGATATGAGGACATTAGTGCCCAGGAATGGAGTCAGGAAACGCCCTAGTTCTCAGTTCATTGACTGAACTGAACTGACTACTCATCCTTAGGCCAATGGGTATAGGACACCATGTTTTATCTCTTTTCCAATAAAAATAATAATAATTATTATTATTAACATTTCTATAGCACTTACTATGTGCCAGGTGCTGTACTAAGTGCTTTACAAATATTAACTCATTTGATCCTCACAACAACTCTGGGAAATAGGTGCTATTTTTAATCCACATTTTACAGTTGAGGATACATAGGCAAACAGAGGTTAAATGACTTGCCTAGGGTCCCACAGCTAGTGAGTGCATTAGACTGGATTTGAACTCAGGTCTTCCTGACTCCGGACACTCTATCCACCGTGACATCTAGCTGTTCCAATACCCAATTCTTCCCTATAGTTGGTTCTAATGCATAGGATGCTTCTATGTGTTTGGAAGAGTGCATGCTCTAGATAACTCTTTAAAATGATAAGTTGCAGAGAAAATGCTGTGATTGACACCTGAAACCATTGCCTAGGAGATGGCATGAAGATGAGTTTTTTGGGAGAGGCGCAGCAGTGGCCTCCAAAGGACTGAGTGGTATGGCTACCAGCACAGCTCCTAGCTCCTCTGTCCCCCCTGCACAGTTGTATAGCTCTACCAGCACCAGGCCAATGCTCCACTTGTGGTCTTTTTTCACTTGTGTTACAGAGCATGCGAGAGCACAGGAAAAATGATCTCCTTCCCAGGACATTCCCATTGTGGGACTGGCCTTTTGGGGAGTCAAAGTAGGCAGCCACTCAACTAACTAGCTGACTGTCAGAAGGACCTCCTCAACAACTTGTTGCAGGACCTGAAGGCCCTACACCTTCCTTTGAATGCCCATTGTCTCCACAAAGATCAGTATTGAAATGTATGTGTATTCCTGGGAGGACGAATACATTAATCATTATTTCTGGGATAGAATGTGTTTGATTAAAGAAAACAAGCTCTGAGGGAAATGAGACCCAGGGCACAGGATCAGTAACATACAGGAGATACATACACACACACACACACACACACACACACACACACACATATATTATATATATATATACATATACACACACACACATATATATGTATGTGTGTATATATATATATACACATACACACACACATATACATACACATACACATACACACACACACACATATATATACATAGAGGATCAGTAAATCTGATGGAGGGCTCTCTAAAAGTATCTCTTTAAATAAGACCACTATCAGATTTTTCAAAGAATACTTGTTAACTAGTTAATATTCAAATTATTGGGGGGCAAGGGGGGGTGGTAAGAGAGAACTTTTAAATCTGGAGTTGAAATCAGGAAGCCACCATGGCATGGTGGGTAGAGAGCCAACCAAGATGACCTAGGTTTACATCATGCTTCTGATACGTATTTTTTGTCACTCAGAACAAGGCACTTACGTTCTCAGTGGTACAGTTGGCTCTCTTAAGACTATAAGTTGCAGAGAACATGCTGACTTGTGTTGATAGAGGGAATTTCCTCACTTGACAATTCCCTACACCAGGTTAGAGAACCTTCAGCCTTCAGACCCCCTAGGTCCTCAAGTGAGGCCCTTTTTGAAGCAAAGGGCCAAACTTGAGGACCTAGAGGCACATGTGGCCTCAAGGTCACAGGTTCCCTACTCCTGCCCCACACCAATGAAATCACAAATCTACTTCTTATTCCTTTAAATCTTATTTTTCTTCCCAGAAAACCTAACTGGCTGAAGGATTAGCAGGAAATCTGATACTAGAAGAAAGCTGAATTCATTTCAACTAATATAGCAGATAGAATTGAATGCACCTCAGTGTTTTTAAAATCAAAGTTGTTCTATTGTTAATGTATCAGGATGTGGAGTTACACCGAGAGCTGGTTTATTAACACAATACTTCCCTGGGAGAGAGAAATTAAGACTATCTCAGCCTACTGTTTTACTGATGCCTAGGAAGGGCCAGCCTGTGCTCATCATTCACAATTCAGGGATTAGAATGGAAACTTTTTATGTTGAAGCGGTACTCCTGCTTATCCTTAGCTATTTAAATGAAGTGCGATTGGTACTTTTGTCCTTATCCTCAATTCCAGAAATGTCTCTGTGCTCCTGGGGAAAATTTAGCTTTGTCATTTCAAGTTTGGCTTGAACCACAGAATCACAACAAAATCCAAATGGCAAAAGGACAATTGGTCTTTCAAATTCCAAATTATAACAAACAAAACTCAAACAACTTCTTCAGCAGTTTTTAGACAATCCTAAAATTCCAAGGATCTGACTTGGTTTGCGTTATACCATTGTTAGGGTCTCATACTATCCCTCATTGCCTATGTCCATATACAAACACAGGACTGAAGACTGCTGGTTCAGCTGCATTGTCATTTCCAAAAAGTTACTAAAAACCAACAAGTTTACCCAAATGATTTCCTTAAAATTGAGAGCAGTCTTTTTTCGGGGTATCTTTCCTTGAGGCTATTGGATGTTATGACCATGAGTTCCCATAAAGTCTAGACACAAGTAGTTCTTCTGAATCTGTCCTTTTCTAATAAGAGGAACATTTCTTTGTCCATCCCCCAGAATTTAGTCTTTCCAGAATTCTTGGGAGGTAAAGTGAATTCTGAGTCAACCTTTTCTTTTTTTTTTTTCTAATAATTATAGTTATTTTTAGGCAATTGGGGTTAAGTGACTTACTCAGGGTCACACAGCTAGTGTCAAGTGTTTGGTCTGAGATGGGATTTGAACTCAGGTCCTCTTGACTTCAGGGTTGGTACTGTATCTACTGCGCCACCTAGCTACCCCTGGTAAAGTGAATTCTGAGGAGACTCCCTTAGTAGAACTTGAAGATGATTTAAATTACCAGGCTAGAAGGCCTAACAAAGCTGGAAAGCCTAAAACACAGTTTGCCATTGATTTTTTCTTCACAATACAGAATATTTTTACTTTATTCTCTCCTTTCTGGACGGCCATAGGCAGTTTACTCTCTAATCTCCCAGGAGTAAGGCATGCCTCAAAGTAAGGAACCACCATTTCTAAGGGCACCAAAAGTGCCACTAAATCATAAAGACCAATCTAGGCTCACCCTTCCCTGCCCTGCCCATTCCCATTTCAAGGAACTCATTATTTTCCATTCTTGAGGAATTCTGAGGGTATGATTCTTTTGTGAAGGCAAAGTAAGCCATCTCTTACTTCAATTCTTACCTAGCCTTTAATTGCTTAGTGGGTGCTGCCTCAGGTAAACCGAGACTTGGGAAAGACCTTTGCTTAAAAAGGTCAAGGTCTTCCATTGCATTCCCAGGCCATTGACAGTCATCTTGACCTATATCTTGCCACTGAGCTCCAGTGACTCTGGAAAAGAGGGTGGGGCTGATGATTTTTAAGTGAGCCTCTGACTCATTTAAATCCAGTTCAGATGTCTTTGGTCCTCTTCGAAAAATGAAAGACCAACAACAATTTTCCATCCTTTTTCTTTTTTTTAATGACAGCTGAATTTATTTATTTATTTACTTTTGGTGAGGCAATGGGGCTGAGTGACTTGCCCAGAGTCACACAGCTAGTGAGTGTTATGTGTCTGAGGCTGGATTTGAACTCAGGTCCTCCTGACTCCAGAGCCAGTACTCTATTCACTGTGCCACCTAGCTGCCCACACAATTTTCCATTCTTATAAGATTAAGTCAATTGTTCTGGGCTTGACCTGACTCTGGTCAATCCTCTCACAGTTTAATATTAGAAAAAAATGAGACATTCATAGGACATTCGACAGCTAACAAAAAGATTTACTTAGTCATAATAGGAGAAAGACATTGAACAAGGTTAGGAATTGAAAACACCTTAAGCTGATTCAGCTGAGCAAAGATGCCCACCAATCAACCATCAAAGAGCCCCTGGTCTTCCCTGTGGCCCCTTTGTACTCAGGTGATGAGTAAGTGATGTCAATAGTCCTAGTCCCCTGAGCCAACCAAATCTTGAGGAATATCTCAGTGATGAGGTCTAGAGGTTAGGAGTTCTGGAATCCCAAAATCATGACATGAGAGTCCTACCCAAAAGAATTTGACCCAAGCCTTCTTTCAGCCAAAGACAAAGTTTATTAGAATATCCATCATATTGGGCAGACTCCTAAGGAGTCTGAACATTAGTAAGCTTTGGCTAGATTTTAAGAATCTGAGCAGTGGCTAGATTATAAGAATCCCAGCAGTGGCTAGATTTTAGGAATCTGAGCCATGGCTAGATTATAAGAATCTAAGCCCCTTAATGGAGAAAAGGTGGACCTTATATACAGAAAGACTGTGGGAGGGACCTAGGAGTGGCCAGTAAACTGGGGTGAATAGAACTCCTGGGAACTGAACTTCGTGGCCAGGAGAGAATGGAGTCTAGGTTGGATTAAGGATGGGAAATGGCCGGGGGGGGGGGGGGGGGGGGGGTGGTGGTGGTGTGTTTGGCAATACTTAGGGAGGTAAAACAATGGAGGGGAGATTGGGTGTAGCCACAATGAAAGACAGTTGATGGGATTATAGCCTCAGGCGAACGCCAGAGATTTGGCCTTCTGGGAAAGTCCGGGGTTTTTCTTTTCTGGGGTCTAGATCCCAACCCCATCATGAATACCTTTTTAGGGAAAAAAACTAACTTAACTTTCTTGGGGAGAGGATGTTAAGATATCGCTCCTAATACAACATGTAACACCAGTGTCTGTGGGTAATGCTATAGAGGGTATAGTTGGCCAATAGATAGCAGATAACTTCTCTGAAAATTTAAACATCCACATCCTGTACTAACAATTAGCTGTTTTTGAGCCCAGGAGAAATATAAGGTCCCTCCTTGCCTTCTCTGTTGCTTTATGAAATTTATATTAAATGAAAAATTAGTAACTTAGTCCTCAGTTAGGAAGATTCCTAAGATTTAGGCAGAGGCTTGGCTCTCTGCCTAAATTTAAATTTGTTTTTTTTTAGCTAACCTCTGGCCTCTTGAGGCAGAATTCATGTTGCCAAAAATGTTCAGGTAAGGAAGCAAGCAGTGTATATGCTTACTGTGGCTGTTATAACAGAAGGAAAGATTGGGGAAAAGAGTAAATCTTTTCTTGGAGCTTCCTTCCCTCGGTCATTGAAGAGGTGGGGCCAACCTGTGTCTTCAGTCAGAGTCCTCTGCTCGAAGATGCCTACAGGGCTCCTGGCCCTGCTGGATGTCTGGCTTTTCTGCTGAAGCTCAGCCCAACTTTGTCTTTCCCTTTTAAACTTTGATCCCTGTACCAGGGATTCTCCATGGCTCAGCTCATTAAGTTCCAAGCAGAGGTGGAGAGATTGATCTTATTGTTGCTGCTGCTCTACTCTTAAGGTTCCCCTCCTTCCTGGCTTTTGCAGTCTATGTCTATCTCTTTAAGAACTTTGGAACATGACAATTTTGCCTTCTGGCTCAAAGGTTGCAATAGTTCCACATCAATCACTCTCAAAGTTGAGAGAGGAATGCTTGTCTGTCTGAACCACAAATCCCTAGATGCTCATCAGTTCTGAAATCCCAATTACACATAGAAGGAGGATTTGATTTTTGTTTTCTAAAAAGGGCTCACTTCACTAGTGCTTGATTTTTTAAGTGCTGACTTACCTCATTTGTAGAATATTCAGGTTCTCTGCTTCTTTCCACTGAGCACCTGACCCTTTCAGCCCCTGAGAAGCACTGCCTTCCAAGGCCACCAGAAAACATGCCCTCTTCTGTACTTGTGAGCAGCTGTTAGGGCATAAGCCTAATAGACAGCAAGGGAATTTGAAATGAAGCTTTGGATTATCTGTGGATTTCAAATAATCAGAATTACAGAATTTCAGAGCTGGAAAGAAATTTAGTGGCCATCTAGTCCAAACCATTTGTTGTTGGGTCATTTTAGTTTTGTCTGACTCTCTATGACCCCATTTGGGGTTTTCTTGGCAAAGATACTGGAGTGATTTGCCATTTCCTTCTCCAGCTCATATTACAGATGAGGAAACTGAGGCACACAAGTGCCTCAGATTAAGTGACCCGCCCAGGGTCACACAGCTAGTAAATGTCTAAGGCTGGATTCAAACTCGTGAAGATGAGTCTTCCTGATTCTAAGCCCACTGCTCTAACCACTGCACCACCTAGCTGCCCAGTCCAAACATAGCTAAACATCCTAAGTTCCTTCTGCTGATCCTCATATGATAGGCGCTGGATGCCTCTCATTATTCTGATCACCTTCTTTGGATAAGCACCATCTTATCAGTGCCCTTCCTAAAATTGTGAGGCCCGGAACCAGACACAATGGTCTAGATATAATCTGACAAAGGAAAAGTGCATAAGAACTATTTTTCTAAGTTCTACCTCTCTTAATGCAGCACAAAATCACATTTGCTTTTTTTGGCTGTCATATCCCAGGACTGACTAATATTGACCTTGCAGACCACTAAAACCCCAACCTAGTTAGCAGATGTGTTGGTTCCTCTCCCATCTTAGACTCCCAGAGTAGATTTCTTGAACCCAATGGTAAGAACTGTGACATAAAAAGTTCAAGAGATATAGTTTCTGGGTAATTAGCCACTTTATTAATTATGTTAGTGATAATAAAAGGGGTCCATGGCACTCTTGAATTCCAAAGACCTTCCCCCCCCTCCCCATGGAACCTATTCCATGCTTATTTACCCTTAGGAGAGTGGATGTTCCTCAGGGTAGTAATCAACTCTGAGTGGTTAACAATTAATGAGAAGAATGAATTTTAAGACGAGAGGTGGACCCATTCTAATGAGAGGCTGCGGCACATGATTTTGATCACTCTTGTTCCCAGATCACCTCCAGCTTTGGGCAATCTAGGCAAAGGATCTGCCCATCACCCAAGCCTGCCTGGCTGAAATATGTGGGCTGGAATTCATAATAGATTAAATTGTTCTTAAGGTTCCCTAGTTGGGTGGGCTCTCTTACTCAGGATCTAAAAGCACATACTAGGAGATTTGGGCAATCTTATCCATCAATAATGTCCTTCAGAGACTAAACAACCTATGGGTTTCTGAAAAAATCCTGGGCCTAATTCAATAATTGATTATTAAAATAAGAGAGAAATAATAATTTCTCTCAGAACTTATATTTATCCACACTAAAATTGGGACCCAATGTATTTCTTAGCTCTCCCTCCCAGGTTTGGATCATCTGCAAACTTGATAAAAATGTCATTTCTCACTAGACCCAAAACACTGGTAAAAATGCCAAGGAACACAGGCCCATGGATCAATCCATTGATCCCTGGAGCACTCCCCTGAAGACTCCCTTTCAATGAAGTGACTGTCCTGTCAACCATCCTCTCTCTGTGACTCATCAGTTTGGATGGCCAAGAGAAGGTTGGCATTTGTCCTTTGGGAATATTTTTCTTTTAAGAATTTCAAAGCTCCTTTGAAATATACCAATGCCACTCTCATCACTAAAAAGAAAGTTCAAATTCATCGAGATTAGAGCCAGGAATCAAAGGCAACAGAGACAGCATTAGAAGAAAAAAAGTCTTCCCTGTCACCTGTTTATATCACCAAATCTCATTTTCACCCCCACCCCCACCCATTTGTTTTTTTTTTAATTTTCTGGTTTTTTCAAAATTTTATTCATTTAAAACTTAAATACAAAATGAGAAAAAAAAGAATATTTCCATGTACACAGCAGAACATAGAGGATTCAATATAAAACCTTAAATTTCCATTTCAGACTGTTTACTTTAAAAAAAAAACTATGAAATAAATACTACCCATTGTTTTCAAAGCTACCCAGCTTTTCTGTTTCCTTCTGTTTTCTTTTGTTCTCTGCTGTGCATTTTTTCCCCTCCATCCCCACCAAGCCCTAGAGAAGGCTGTAATTAAATATGAATATATACACATACATACACACATATGTGTAAGACCATACTCTATATATTTTTATTTGTCAGTTTTTTCTCTGGAGGTGGATAGTATCTTCCATCATAGGTCCAAGTCTTTCCATGTTTTTCTAAAATCAGCCAGCTCATCATTTCTTATATCACTGTTGGATTCCTTCACAATCATAGAACACAAACTTGTTTAGCCATTCTCCTATTAAAGGTCATCTATCATTTTAGCCAACCTGATGGGTATAAGATGACATCTCAAAGTTGTTTTAATTTGCATTTCTCTAATCAATAATGATTTAGAGTATTTTTTCATATGACTATATATAGTTTTGATTTCTTCATTGAAAAACTGCCTTTTCCTATCCTTTGACCATTTATCAATTGGGAAATGATTCATACTCTTATAAATTTGATGAAGTTCTTTATATATTTGAGAAATGAAACCTTTATCTGAAAGACTGTCTAATTTTATGCTTTCCTTCTAATCTTGACTACATTGGTTTTATTTGTAGAACTTTTTAATATAATCAAAATTATCCATTTTACACCCTAAGATGCTCTCTGTCTCTTGTCTCTCCATAAATTGTCCTCCTATGCATGAGTCTGATTTTTTTTTTTAATCTACAGAACATTTCTTCAGGCACCTACATCAAGAAACTAGAGAAATGCCAAATAAAATAAGGAGGGTGCTGGCTTTCCTGTCCTGTACTAGTTGGGCAGATGACTTTTATATTAATAAAACTTGTCCCTAGGCACATCAAAAAACGGATTGCTTCTTGACTCTCAAGTCAAGAACTATAGTTGGTATAGATTTTTAGATGCAGCTCAACCCAAAGGCTTCAGCTGAAAGATCATAGTATCCTAGCTTTCAAACTGACTAGGAGGTCAGAGATCATTTAATACAACTTCACCTTAAGCCCATTTCACAGATAAAGTCTAGAGAGTCAAAGTGACTCTATTTACCCAAGGTCACTCAGGGCGTGAGTGGAATTCAAACCCAGGATCTATGACTCTAAATCTACACTTCTTTGACCATACCATGCTGCTCCTGCACATGCATTCCCTGTGGTGCTTTTCCCTCCTCAACTGAATGGCTATTTCGGGTTTTGAGTAAGATTGGTGTGACCCTGAATCTAAACTAACATTTTCTTTAAGGTTTCATGGAAATAGCTATTTTCATGAAACAGCTTTCAGTACCATGTAGCTCAAGTCCCAGCCCAACAATACAGTTACCACAGAAATCCCTGTCTAACAGAAAGATATCCAAGCGCTAGCCAACAGTTTAGCTATTTCGAGTCCAACAAATATTCAGTACAGCTGTCCCAATATTCAGCATGACAAAAGAATGTGTTCAGTCCCTTGGAGCTGGCTGCTTTTGAACCTGACCTGAATGTTTATTTCCCCTCACTCTGAATTATTTCTTGCAATGGAAACTGCACTGTCCAAAGTTACCTGTATTTGGGTAGATGGTTGCAGTTTTTTTTAATTGATCTTTAGGAACCATTATTGCTTAAAGACAGTTTATAATCATCTGAAATAGGTTAGAAGTCAGTAAACCTGGCTCTCTGACTCAGTTTATGAAGTACTGCCAATCTTGTAATTAATCAATCAACAAGCAATTATTAAGTGCATTGCAAGGAGATGCACTAGGTCCTGGGATCCAGGGACAGAATGAAACAATTCCTACTTTTGAGGAGCTAACAAGTTATATTGTGGCATCATTCTGGCCAGCTACATTGGGGCATCATGGAACTCCCCACTTTCAACTACAAATGGCAGGCAATAATACTTAGGGCCTACCAACTCCCTATTGGCATCAGAAAGATCAATTAAGAGAATCTTTGAAAGAGGCTTAGGATTCTTTACCTGAAAAATGCTATAAAGATACAAGTAATATAAGTTGTATTATCATTACTACTACTGTTATTTCCTCAGCAGACCTTAAACAACCATGAGGTATATATCTTTAAACTTAGTTTATTTATTTTAAAGCCCATGAAAAATACATTTAATGCTTCTGACCCTTAAATGAAAATGTCATTTAAAGGAGCATCTTGAAAATCTCACTGAAAGCATCTGGTGACTAAATGGGGCTAATTAGATTCATCCATACATATAGGATCAGGTTTGTTGTTGTTTTTAGACTTAAGGGGTCTTGGAGAAAGTACAGTAAAATTTGGCGAGTATTTACTAAAAAAAAATTTTGGAGGAGAAGCTGAAACTTTGAATCCAACCATCATGTGATGTTTGGATTTAGTCAAAGGGCTGTACTTGAGGATCTTCAGGGTCATACGTGGCCTGGAGGCCACAGGTTCCCCAACCCTGTAAGACAGTCCACTGAGCAGGGAAGTAAGCTTTGAGGTGTTCAGGTAGGTGTTGGTTAGTAAGAGTGTAGAAGGAAGAGGTTGGTGGGGGAGGCACTGTTTCCTCATTTAATGGAAACTCACATCAAAGGGGATGGGCAAAATCATGGTCAGTTCTGATGCTAACAGGATTGGAGTGGGTTTAAATACCTTTTGAAGGTGATCAAGTGATTTTTTCGTGCTGAGGGAGATAAGCTAAATCTCTCTCTCTCTTTTTACATTTTTAATATATTTTTTATTTATTTCATTAACTATTTCCCAAATACATGCAAAAAATTTTAACATTCATCTTTTAAAAATTTGAGTTCCAAATTCTTTCCCTTCCTCCTCCCCTCCTCTATCCCTTGAGAAGGCAAGAGATATATCAATTATACATGTTAAGTCATAAAAATATGTTTCCATATTAGCTGTATTACAAAAGAAAATACACACACACATAAAAACAATTAAGATGAAGAAAGTAAAAAAGTATGCTTCCATCTGCACTCAGAGTTCACCAGCTCTTTCTCTGGAGGTGGATAGCATTTTTCATCATGGATCTTTTGGAACTGAAACTATTTGATCATCATTACAATATTGCTATTACTGTGTGCAGTATTCTCCTCACTGCTCACTTCACTTTGTCTAAATTTATATAATTCTCCCTACATTTTTCTGCAACCATCTTGGTTGTCATGTCTTTCATTTTTTTTTTGTAAATAGTATTTTACTTTTTCCAATTACATGTAAAGATAGTTTTCAATATTCATTTTTTCTTTTTATCTTATTTAATATTTTATTTTTCCCAATTACATGTAAAAACAATTTTAATATTTTTTTTTATTTTGAGTTCCAAATTCTCTCCTTCCCTCCTTTCCCCCTCATTGAAAAGGCAAGCAATTTGATATAGGTTATACATGTGTAGTCATGCAAAACACATTTCCATGTAAGTCATTCTGTGAAAGAAAACACAAACAAAAAAATAATAATGAAAGTAAAGAAAAAATATTTTTGATCTGTATTCAGGCTCTTCCATTCCTTTCTCTATAGATGGACAGAACCTTTCATCCTAAGTCCTGCAAAATTGTCTTGAATCATTATATAGCTGAAAATAGTTAATTTATTCAAAGTATCATCAGACAATATTGCTGTTATTTTGTACAATGTTCTCCTTGTTCTGCTCATTTCACTTTACATTATCAACATTCATTTTTAATAAGATTTTGAGTTCCAAATTTTTCTTTTTCCCTCTATCCCCAGAACAGCAAGCAATATAACATAGGTTATATTATGGTCCTATTATGTTAAACATATTTCCACGTTAGTCATGTTGTGAAAGAAAAAACAGAACCAAAGGAAACACACCCACACACCCACCCACAAACACACACACACACACACACACACACACACACACACACACACCCCAAAGTGAAAATAGTATGCTTCCATCAGTTCTTTCTCTGGATGTGGATAGCATTTTCCATCATGACTCTTTTGGAATTGGCTTGGATCATTGTATGCTGAGAAGATTTAAGTCATTCACAATTCTTCATGCCACAATGTTGTTGTTACTGTGTCCAGGGTTCCCCTGGTTCTGCTCATTTCACTCAGCATCAATTCATGTAAGTCTTTCCAGGTTTTTCTTAAATTTGCCTGCTCATCATTTCTTATAGCACACTAGTATTCCATTACATTCATAAACCACGTTGGTTGTCATTTCTTATAGCACAATAGTATTCTATCACATATACCACAACTTGTTCAGCTATTCCCCAATTGATAGGCATTCCTTTGATTTCTAATTCTTTGTCATTGTGAAAAGAGCTGTTATAAATATTTTTGTATAAATAGATCCTTTTCCCTTTTCTTTGATCTCTTTGGGATAGAGATCTAATAGTGTTGTTGCTGTTATTGTTTGTCCTTCATTCTCGAGGAGGACCACGACATCAGGAAGGTGATGCCACAACATGCAAGTGACTTGGATTTAAGTGAGGGAGGGCTGTGCAAAGTCACCAGCCTCACTGTCTCCTCTGGAGCCATCTATGTCCAGTGGCAAGACATAGATCAGGATGACTGGAGTTGGCCCTGGATACAGTAGAAGACCTTGGCCTTTTTAAGCTATAAATATAAATGTAAGTTATAATACTTATCAGACCCTAGGCAAATCACTTACATTGGGTCAAAAGGTATGCAGTTTTATAGCCCTTTCCAAATTGTTCTCCAAAGTGGTTGAACTAGTTCGCAACTCCACCATTACTGTCTCAGTTTTTCCACATCCCATCCAGCATTTGTCATTTCACTTTTTTGTCACATTAGCCAATCTGATAGGTATGAGACGGTATCATAGAATTATTTTAATTTGCAATTTTTTAATCAATGGTGATTTAGAGCATTTTTTGTGTACTGAAAACTTTGATTTTTTCTTCTGAAAATTACCTGTTCATATCCTTTGACCATTTATCAATTGGGAAATGACTCATATTTTTACAAATTTGGCTCAGTTCCCTATATATTTGAGAAATGAGGAGTTTATCAGAGAAACTTGCTTTAAAACTTTTTTTTTTACCAGTTTCTTGTTTTCCTCCTGAATTTGGCTACATTAGTTTTATTTGTGAAAAATCTTTTAAATTTCACGCAATCAAAATTACCCATTTTACTTTTCATAATCTTCCCTATCTGTTACTTGTGCCGGCCGTGCCGTGCACTCTCCTCCTATAAGGAGCAGGCTGCCAGAGTCATACTTACCAGTCTTCGGTACCCACCCGGATAAACACAGAGATGAGCCTGATCAGGAGGTGCAAACACTCGAGCTTTATTCAGAGGCCATCACAGCAAGGCCAAGCAGGAAAGCCAGAGCAAGAGAGCAGGAGCAAAAGAGAGCGAGCTCCGATCCCTACTATTCCTTAAGTACCTACTTAGCCCCTCCTCCTCAGCCCGCCTACTAGTCATTGATTGTAGGATCAGATACCAGAAGGGGATGTCTGGGTTTAGTGTTGCACCAAGGGAGAGGAGGTGATGCAGGAGGCTAGGACCGGATACAGGAAGGAGACGTCTGGGGTTAGTGCATAGACAAAGGGAGAGTATGTGACACAGGAAGTCAGGCCCAGATACCGGGAGGAGGAGTCTAGGGTCAGTGCAACACAAAGGGAAAGTACGTGACCCAGGAAGTCAGGAAGGAGATGTCTGGGGTTGACGTTGCACCTAGGAAGGAGGACTAGACAAAGGAACTCGTTCTCTGCCATCCCACTCCCACGTGGCACAGCCCCCTGCCTCAGGAGCATGTGCTCTGGCTACTTCCTTGTAGCCTGTTCCTTCTCCAGCTTATCACAGCTCCACATAGCACTGCCCACTGCCTCGGGAGCATGAGCTCTGGTTACTTCCTAATATCTTGTTCCTACCCCATCTTGCCACAACTGTCACTTGGCAGTAGTCAACATCAGACAATCTCTCACAGTTACTTGATCATAAATTCTTCCCTTTATCCACAGAACTGACAGATTCACTTTTCCATGCTCCCCTAATTTACTTACTATATCACCCTTTATGTCTAAATCATTTATTCATTTTGACCTTATCTTGATATATGGTGTGAGATGTTGGTCTATGCCTAGTTTCTTCCAAACTGCTTTCTAATTTTCCCAGCAATTTATGTCAGATGGTGAGTTCTTATCCCCAGAATTTGGGTCTTTGGGTTTATCAAACACTAGATTACTATGATCATTTACTACCGTGTATTGTATGCCTAATCTATTCCACTGATTCACCACTCTATTTCTTAGCCAGCACCAGATTGTTTTGGTGATGATTGCTTTGTAATATAGTTTGAAATCTTGCAGTTCTTCACATTTTTTTCCATTGGTTCCTTTGATATTCTTGACCTTTTGTTCTCCCAGATGAATTTTGTTATTATTTTTTCAAGATCTATAAAACGATTCTTTGGTATGCTAAGTCTTTTGATATTTTCTTCAAAACATGTGGATATAGCTCATATTTTAGAAAAATTCCAGATGATTTGAGAGGCAGTGCAGGGTGGTGGTTACTAGCTATCATTATTGGCAAGTCACTTACACTCTTAAAGACTCAGTTTCCACATATTGAAAACGGGGATGAAAATACTTACAATATCTATTTCACTTAGTTATTTTGAAGAACAAATGAAATGATACATATAAAGTTTTTGTAACCAGAAAATGCTACATGAACATGTTATCATTATTATGAGATAAGTGAAAAATCTAAACTCATGATGAAATAGTCTTTCCTTCAGGATGGAATCCAATTGTCAAGTACTGGATTTTGGAGACTCTATAATTTCTCTACTTTCAAAAAGCATTCATTAAAATGTTTTCACCAAGTACAAGAGTAGAAAGATTGCTTCCTAATCAGAGAACTGTCATCTTCCAACAAAATGATCCAGTTTCCCTTATATCATTCAAATGATATTTTCTGTAGAAATCAAGTGTCTCTTTTCAGCACTCTTCCTAGGAATTATCCTTGAGCAGAAATCCATAGGAGAATTTAAGTAATTGTCTATTTGTTTTCCAAATTTCGGATACAATTTATGCTTTGAGAAGTTATCCAGAAATTTCTGGAGGACATAGAAGGAAATCCTGGACTCAGGACCACAGAATCACAGAAGTTTAGATTTGGAAAGGACCTCAATGGTTACCCCACCAAATCCAAAGCTGAAAAGAAATCTCTATCATAACATACTCACGACTGGTTGTTCAGTGGCTTCCCAAACACTTCTAATGAAGGAGGAACCCAACACTTTCCAGGGTGCCCATTCCACTATGGATAACACTAATTATTAAAAGACTTTTTACTGACATCCAGCCTATGCTTCCATTTTTTCAACTTCCATCCAATACTCCTGATACTGTTGTTATGCCACTGAAAAATGACTGCAGGTCAGTTAATTTATAAAAACAAAATCAAACTTGGAAAAATAGTATAGTTGTTTGCTTTACCTGTACACTAATCAACTGTGTAGAAATGAAGAAGCAGAGAAGGAATGGAAAGGACCAGGAGAAGAGAACCAGATTTCCTAAAAACGTGCAGAAGGACAGAGGATGCTGTTGGTGGTGGATATACAAGAGTTGACTGTAACCCAAAACAAACCTAGGTGACTTTTTTTTTTTTGCTTATTTGCCATTTTGGATTATTCATCTTTCCTCTCATTGATATGGTAATTATAGGATATGACATAATGCAATCACTAGATGTATGCTGGACATCTATAGGCTTAGCACAATGCATAGATAGTCCTGTAGTGAGGAAGATCCACCTTAATTCAAATTCTGTCTCTGAGATTTATTAGCTATATAACCATGGCCAAATCTCTTATACTTTCTGAGGCTCAGTTTCCTAATCTTTAAAATGAGAATCATAAAAATACCTACTTCACAAGGTTATTATGAGGATCAAATGAAATAATTATGTAAAAGTTCTTTGCAAACCTTAAAAGGCATATGGATGTGACATTTTATACGGCAGCTATTATCATTACCCAACTCTTGTGCCTATTGGAGTCAGTATGGTATAAAAGATATAATCCTAGCAGATTTTATTTGTTGTTGTTCAGTTGTTTCAGTCACGTCCTACTCTTCATGACCCCATTTGGAGTTTTCTTGGCAAAAATACTGAAGTGGTTTGCCATTTCCTTCTCCAGCTCATTTTACAGGTGAGGAAACTAAGGCCAACAGGGTTAAGTGACTTGCCCAGGGCCACACAGCTAGTAAGTATCTGAGGCCAGATTCCAACTCAGGAAGATGAGTCTTCCTTACTCCAGGCCTGGCGCTCCATCCACTGTACCTTGACTCTAGCGGATAGAAACCAGTAAAACTTGGATTCAAATTCTGCTTCAATACTTATTGAGTTGCCTTGGGTGAGTCATTTAACTCCCCTGGGCCTCAGTTTCCTCATCTGTAAAAAGAGGAGGTTATACTCAGTGATCTCCAATGTATCTTCCAATTCTAAATCTATGATCTAATGACCTGTAGAAAAAATACAGAACAAATCTTGAGGACATCTCTGATCTGATTATAATTTTGATAATAATAATGCATATTTCCAAAACATTTTTTAGGTTTACAAAATACTTTCTTCAGAATAGCCCTATGAGATAACTAGTGCAAGTATTACTATCCTCATTTGAAGGGTATGGAAACAAGTTCAGAAAGTTAAGTAGTTTGCCAAAGGTCATGAAGCTAATGAAGATCAGTCAGAATCAGAACCCAGGTCTTCCGACGTTAAATCCAACAGTGTTTCCACTGTACTTCTTTGGTTCTATCAGTTCTGTGTGATTAGTCTGTCTGGGTTTTCAGAACTTAGTTACACAAAGTATTTCCCCTTGTCTCGACTACAAGTAAAGGCACTCTTCAAACTTCCTTTTAAAATCCACCAAAAGTCCTCCCATATTTAAAAGATGAAATCTAGCATGTTAATTTGTACCACTTACAGTGAAATATTTGAGCCAATTATATCTAACTCAAGCCATATTCATCAGTGTGTATGTATAATCACAGAGCTGTAGAATGTATATACAATCCATGTAATAGCTGTCTTTTTATCAGACATTATAAACATCATTGTTCCTGGCACTGATATGTGCACACCCAAGTTCTAACTAGTATGTTAATGTTCCAAGTTCCAACTACTAATTCAGCACGTGCCAGAAAACTTTCTAATCATTATCATTCAAAACCACTTTAAAAAAAATAAACAAACAAAACAAGACAACTTCGGGAGGATTCTCAAGGCCGTGTCACTAAATAAGTCCCATTAATTATCCAGTGCTTCCTGTACTGTCATTCCCATTTTACAGATGAATAAACTAAGGTCCAGAGAGATTAAATGGCTTATACAAGTGAGTAATAGAATAAGAGATAACATCTACAATGCCAAAGTTGGCTCTAGCCTAGGTACTGGTGAGATATAAGGGAAGCCATAGAAATTAGGAACAGGATAAGACCTTAAAGGGTGATTAGGTCCAACCCTCTGGAGACAAATCAACCAATTCAGTTTTGACTTAAACAGCCCTAGAGGGTAAAAATGGCTAGCTTGGCACATAGGTAAATCTCCTTCCCAAAATAAAGGGCCAGCAGATTACCAGGGCTCCCTGGCCTTGGGGCCCAGGAAGAGGCACGGCTGCTGCAGAATTGGTATCCTAGGATTGGCCTTCTTAGTACTAATAGGATAGACAAAGTTCAGAACTGTCATCCTATCAAGATAAATGTCTCTAGTGCTTCCTCCCAGACAATCTGATTTCAATTAGACTAATTAGAAAATAAGTAAAGAGGAATTACATTGCTTCACTTTTCGCAACTTGACTCCCCCCACCAAAAAAAAAAAGTAAAGGACATTCTCTCCAAAGAAATTCAATATCCCAATGTCTGGATTTTGAAACTCCCTTATGCCTCCAAAGGAGAAGTTTAAAGTGCCACATTACTTTGCAATATATATCTATATACATACATATATATATACGTGTGTGTGTGCAGATAGATTGTTAGATTTAAAAATCAATGGGCCCTTTCCCCCATTTAAAGAGTCTCTATGTTAATGAAAACTCATCTCTAGTTTTCTTCTTCCCTGGGGAAACAGAAGGATGCCAAGAATTTGACAGGAAACACATTCAATCATTAAGTGTGGTCAAAGTCTTCTCTAATTCCACTGGCACTCAAGAAAAACATAAAAAATCCTGTAGCTTTGTCTTCTGCTACAAATAAACTGATTTGTTAGGTATTTACATAGTATGGGAAAAAATGCTCAGGGCCCAGTCTGTTTTAGGGCAACCATTTGGAAATTTCATAGGTGAAATTTGTATACCACTTTAAACATTGCAAAGCTCTTTTATAGGTTACCTCTTATGAGGTTCACAACAAGCCTGTGAGGCAAGTAAGACAGATCTTACTATCCCCATTTTGCAGATAAAGAAACTGAGGCCCAAAATGATTTTGTGACTTGTCCAAGGTCACAAAGCTAGTAAGTGTCAAATATAGGATCCAAACTCTTGTACTTCCCACTCCAAGCCCAAACTCTCTGTCTGCAATGCCATGCTTCCAGGAGGAGAAATTAAGGCATTATCTTCATTGTTACATGCAAAATATAAATGTTTAAAATTATCTTACTATAAACTATATGAGCATTGGGATTATTCTGGTCCAATTGAAAATCCATATATGATTCCTGAAAATAGCAGGGGGCAATGAAAAGAAACAAGTATTATCAATCACTTTCTATGTTCGAGGCATTGAGTTAAGCACTTTACAAATATCATATCATTTGTCCTTACAAGAACCCTAAGAGATAGGTACTGTTATTACTACCCCCATTTTATAGTTAAGGAAGCTGAGGTGAAATGACTTGCCCAGGGTCACATAGCTAGAGTAAGTCTCTGAGACTGGATTTGAACTCAGGTCTTTCTGAGACTGAATTTGAACTCAGGTCTTTCTAATCCAGGTCCAGTACTCTATCCACTGCACCACCTAGCTGCCTCTAGAAGCAAAGGACTTGGGAATCAAAACCCAGTTACTATTAGTGACTTTACCAGTAACTAGCTACATGACCTTGGGTGGGTCACTGAACCTAGTAGGACCTAAGTTTCTTCACCTGTAAATGAAAAAGGCTGTACTAAGATGATCTCTAAAGTCCAACCTGGTTCTAACATCTTATGAGCCTATGAAACCACTGAAATCAAAACAGGAGGATTAGTTTTAAGTCATTCTTCTTTGTCTAAGTTTCTTAATTGGGAGACAATAGAACATTTTTAAGACATTAAGGCATTAAGGACATTACTAAGAGACAGCAAACTCCTTCTTAAGTGGTGGTGGTTGACACAGAGTTGTGGCTCCTGCATTTGAATAAAGGATGTCTTTCAAACTGAATAGTTACTCCTGGAAAAGACAAAGGCTCCGAACTGTTTCTGTTCCCCCTTTACAGTTGAATGTGTGATTCCATCTGTGTTCTTCTGAGAGGTGTTCCAAATTCCACACAGAATAGCTGTAACACATACCTATCACTTCACGGGCTTATGAGCTGTTTGATAACAATTACTTGTTATTGTGATTTTTATTTAGCACTGGGCTTGAGAATCAAAGGCGATTATTGAAGTGGGAAATTTTCAACAATGGCATTACGGAGATAGAGGCAGGGAAAATATGTCCCTGTCACCATGAATTGCTCTGTTTTGTGGGGAGGGTCACACAGAGCAGCAAACTAGTCCATGAACTACTTTCGATTTTGTTTAGAGAATCACATAATATATGCCAGAGAACTGGTATATACACACATCTATTTTCTTTTTTTTCTCATTTATATATATGTATAGTTATATATATATCTTCCAAAAATCCCTGACATTATCCATTTGAATGGTCCTTCCCCTGGTGTATATTGCAACTTAACCATACTCTCTCATCTAATATGACTTTTGTCCGTGTCTTTCCATAAGTCCTTCATAAAGGCTCCACTTAGATAAAAGAAGTTATTAATTGAACATTTGGTAGCTCCAAGTGCAGCACTGAGGATAGCCATCCCTCACTCTCTTTAAACAGTCTATCTGTTTTCTTACTATACGTGTCCTTGATCACATCTTTCACAGCTTTTCTTCCAGGTAAGCACTGTTGATAATATGCTATAGCCTATTTACATTCACAACACTTTTTTTCCATTACAGTTTGAGAGTCAGTTGAGATTATGACTTATCTGAGCTCATGGAAGCCCATGATTCTTAGACATATAGCATCAATGTGAGAATAATGGTGTTTTAAAAAGGTGGGCTTGGAGTGGGGGGCAGGAACAGCAATTTTCCCAAGTGTATTCCAGCATTTGGGACAAGATGAAAAAAACTACCCACATGTATCCGCAAAGGCAAATACTACAGAGGGAAACAGGTGTGATAAAAAGAAAAACATCAATGGAAGAGACAAGTAATTCACATCAGCATCCAAGAAAGAGGGTATATTGAAATATATGGTCTCAGATGTCTATATACAAACATGCAGAGTAGGAGTAATGAACAAGATAAACTAGAGATCCTGATTTAAGGAGGAAAATACTCAACAGGCTATAACTAATTCATGACTTGACTGGCTATTACGTTTACCTTATTTAAAATGAACCGATTGGATAAAAATAAAGTTGGATGGCTGTTGGTGGAGATGTCTTATACAGCATTGTATATAAATAAAGTTGGCTAGCTGTTGGTGGAGATGTTTTATACAGCATTGTGTATAAAAACAAAATAATAATGTTAGAAAATCCCCAAGCCCAAGAGAAAGAAGCATACTGGAGAATATTTGTGTGAGGATTAATGAAGAAACAGAAGCAATATCAGAAGATAGTAGGTTATCTTGCCAGTACAATGCCTGGCACGCATCAGGTGCTTAATAAATACTATTATAAGAAACCATAGAGTTCAATCATGCTATATACAGCTTGGGTCTGGAGTCAGGAAACTTGCCTCAGATTATTATTAGCTGTGTGATCCTGGACCTAGGCAAATCGTATAACTTCTGAACCTCAACTTCCTCAGCTGTAAAATGGGAAAAATAATAGCACCTTCCCAAGAAGTTTTTTTGTGGGGGGCAGTGAGGTGGCGCAGTGGATAGAGCACCGGCCCTGAAGTCAGGAGGACCTGAGTTCAAATCTGGCCTCAGATGAAACACTTGACACTAGCTGTGTGACCCTGGGCAAGTCACTCAACCCCAATTGCCATAAAATAAAAGAAGGTTTTTGTGAGGATCAGATAAAAGCACATACAGAATACTTGTGGGAATACACTAAAGACTACCAGACCAGATAAAAGAAATGGAAACATATTATACATGTGAAGTATTATTAGGAATCTTTGCTAGCTAGACTGTCCCTCTGAGAAAATAAAAGCAGCTGGTAGCTTGAATTAATGATAATTGAATTCTTTTAAAAAATGGAGCAATAAGGGGGAATGACCTAACTGAAGTTTTTGTTTTGTTTTTTTACCAAATTGTTAGGAACTTTGAAAGAAAGTGACTTCTCAGTCTTAAGAGTTTGGACCACTTAAAGAGAGCTATATACCTTCTAATGTAAACCCTAAAAATGTGGAGTTAAGAGGGAAAAAATGGGCAGGATGGAAAACTTTAAAGACTGAAATTCTGATAATGAAAACACATTCTGATGGGGAAGTAAAGGGGGAGTGATTACAAAAGAGAACAATATGACTGCATAGGGTATTTATTAACCAACCTAGATTTTTGATAGTTACGGACAGAGTCATAGAGAGAAGAAATTGTTGTGGACAAGAGACCCACCAGCAGCTCCTCATCACCAACATCAGCAACTGCTGACCAACTGTCACCACCAGGCAGGAGGGCACAAGATCCCTGGGAACAGTATCACCCCCCTGCCCCCAGAGCACTGATCCTGTTTCCAGCCCAGCCTTCATAGCCATCATCTTGGGAGGCAGATCCTGTGGAGGAGGCCAGACATCTCCACCAACAGCCAGCCAACTGCCACTCACAGGGCAGGCAAGCCAGCCTAGCTGAAGCAGCAAGGCACCCTGAAGGAAAGATAAGAGTGTGCCAACCACGTCAAACCAATACCAACACCTCCATGACCATCTCCCCTCTGTTCCTAATAGAGACAGCCCAGGACCCTGAACTCTTGAGTCATTCGAACAGCTATGCTTCCAGGCCAATGTCAAATGCTTCAACGTCATGGACTGATAGGATTTTATCAGTGGAAATGGCACTGCTTTGCCACTGAATCCCAAGGAACATGGTATCTTTCCATCTGACTTGCAGCTAAAAGCTCCCATGCCATTTTTTCTCCCTCTTCCCTGAGAGCAGACTGCCTTTCTTTTTTATTTCTACCCACAACTCAGTTTTAGAATAATGCTTTTGCACATTTAAGTACTTAATGTTTTATTCACTCAAGAACTTGATTAGAAACTGAGGAAAGGAAGACTTGGTGGATTACATGACAATTGTCTTCATGTATCTGAGAGACTAGTATGTTGAATTATAGGGACCAGGTCCCTTCTAACCTCAAAAGCCATATAGTTCAACCTTCTCATCAGAGAGCTGAAGAAATTGAGACCAGAAAAAATGAGACTTGCCCAAGGTAACAAAGACACTAAACATTCAAGACAGAATTTGAACCCAGGTCCACTGACTCCAGAGAGTAATCTCTTTACTATACCAAATTGTGTCCTAAGAAGGATTATTGTTTTTATACAAAGGAACAATGTATGGAGGTTGCAGAGGTCAGATAGATTTCTGCTCAATAGATGGAGAAGCTTCCTAACAAGTAGGATTTTCCTAAAGAGGAATGGGATGTCTTGGGGGAGAATGAGTTCCCCCACCCTGGAGTTCTTTAAGAAATGGTTGGATAGCCACTTGTCAAGAATATTGTAGAGAAAGGTCTTATTTGGGCACAAGTGGACTAGGCCCTTTATTAGGTCAATTAAACTCTAAGATTAGATATTGTGCTGACAAAACATTATAAATTAATTTTTAGTTCCCTGGAATTTACTATACTGCCATCTTGGGATCTCTTTCTATAGAGTGTATAACAAGCAAGACAATCCTTCTGTTGCTTCAGTAAAAATCCCATCTCGATACAGTCCAAAATAACAAAAACCATTTCATGCTAAACTGTGCAATGTAATAGGACATACTTAAGCTTTTTCAAAATTTTTTTCCTTCATCCTATTCTTCATCCCCAGTTCTTCCTTCTTCATCTGCTCCTACTCCCTCCCTCTGAGAATTCTCTTTTCCAATACCATCCCCAGTACCACCCAGGGCCTTCACCTTCTCCTCTCTCGGCAATTCACAGTGAGGTATTCTGTTCTGGAGGGTGCCCAGAAATTCTTGCCACCCTCTACTTTTATAAACATCCTTCTGACCTAAAGACAAGTTCAAGAGATGGACAGCTATGCCCAAGAGCAGCCAGTATGTGAGAGGGCTCAGGGAAAGACATTTTCTTTTCATCAGTCTAATGAAATAATGAATTAAAGAAAAGCTGAGTTCAGAAGCCAGCCTCCATGCTTCTGGAGAAGCAGGGTTGATTGTATGCTGGTGTAACTGCTGTAAAAATGCTGCTTCACATTAGAAGAATTAGGGACATGGCAAAGTCCATTCATCTTCACTAATAGAGTTCTTGGGAAATACACATGTAGATTAGACCCTCACAATGACCCCCGGCTGATTGCTTTGAGTACTCTCCAGTGCACCCACAATGGTATTGACTTGCTTTTTATACTGAGCACAAAAGATGCCCTAACCTTCCCTTGTCCCTCCCTGCCCTGTTTCCCCTATAGGGCCCTGCCAGTAGCTGTTGAAGTCTTTTTTTTTTTCTTGCTTTTCTCCAGAGACTCTGGAATAAACAGTAAATAAAGGATAACCTCACCTGGAGCTATGAGGGCGAGCTGGGCAGTTCCAAAAGGAATTAACTTTGGAAAACAAGACCATAAGCCCCTTAGCAGCGTGTGGGCAAGAGCTTAAGAAAATGCGGCCAATCTTTGTTTAGGAGTGATTACAGAGATCAAGTTAATATTGGGGAAGTTTACATATAATGTATTCTCATTCAGACAAGGAAAAACAAATGCCAATTAGTTATCCTCACTTCCATACTCTAGAAGACCATACACTCTAAATTAAGGAGCTAAAAGTTTAGGCTCCATTGATCACCTTTTTGTATAATTGGTACACTTAAACCATATTGGACTGTCCTAACTACAATGTCCTAATGCACAAAACTCTTCCCTATGATAAATTCCCCTCTAGAATTTCTGAGACCATCATGGAACGTAGAGATGAAGAGTATTAGCGTACTAAGACTATTTCATTGTAGTGTAGTTGTGTATGCAACTCTAGTCCTGGCTCTGCCTTCAATCAACTTTTAAAATTTGGAGGAGTCAATTCAATACTCCAAGCCTTGGTTTTCTTATCTGTAAAAGAGGGAATTTGAACTAATTATCACTAAGGTCCCCTTTACCTATAACATTCTATGACTCTATGTACCCCATTTGCACAGGGTTTTGTCAACTAGTAAGCACTTTTTAAGTGCCTATCATGTTTCAGGACCTGTTAGGTACTGGATCAATATGTTCTGGATAGAATTCCACATCTTTGGTCTATGATCACAGTTCTTAGGGAAGCTAAGCTACATTAGCCTCAATTTCTTAGGTTCAGTAATTCAGCTTGGGGCATTCGGTACTAAAGGATATGTTCTTATTTGCTATGATTGATATCAATATTTTCAGAGACCCGTGATTTCAACAACTGGCAATTTCTCCATAACTTGCAGCCTTAGAAAGTTACCTGAGGCCTTGAAAAGTGAAGTGGTCATGCTAATATGGGTCAGGGGCAGGCACTAAGGCAAAGGCTGGACCTCTAACCACCAGTCCAAGATTATTCATGAATAATATGTCAAGATATTAAAACCACAAAATTACCTAGAGACAAAAAATCTTACTTTGAGATGAAATTTTAAGAAAATTACAGAGCCTCTGTTTTTTTTACCTCTTCTTTTTAAAGGTCAATTTAATTTTTCTGAAAATTAAAAATATTCCATGACTTCAAGTGTTGAAATCCTACCTAATGAATTCAAAAGTTCACTTTTTAAATGTCTGTCTGTAAATGAATCTGAATCCTGGTAAATTAGATGTATATGTTTTCATCTCGGTACTTAAGATTAGGCATTGCAGTATTGTGGGAAAGCACTGGACTCTGACATTCAGGAGAACTGAGTTCTAATTCTGGTTTAACTATGGCATTGTGATCTTGAGCAAGTGCATTCTCCTCTTGGGCTCAGGTTCCTCATTTGCGAAATGAGTGTATGTGTGATAAGGGAGAGGGAGTGTGGGGTATGGAGAGTAAACTATCTCTAAGGTTCCCTTCCAAATCCATGATTCTCCTTGTCTACAGTTTAAGCTCTTCTATGTCATTGGCCCTGATTTATCATTTGTACTGTATGATCCTAAGTGTGGCCCAAGTTGTACTCTCCACATTGCTTAGGACAGAGTGGATGCTTGAAAAATATTTACTAAATGATGAGAGAAAGAAGCAAATCAGCATCAATGGAGAAGCCAGATTACAAAATATTTTGAAAATTTTGTTCTTGGAATCCTTCAACTTTAAAGGATAGTTCCTTGTCTCTTTTCTGCCTCATGACCCAGGTCTCTGATTTCTAATAGGTCAATCTTTACACAGCAACTTCCAGTTTGGACTTATGGTACAAGCACACATATATACTACCTTCCTATTAATAGGAGCAAGACTTGAGGAGTGAAGAACCCCTGTAGAGGAAAGACTGCGTTTGGAAGCCTTGGGACACTGCATTTGGAAGTTTTCAATCCTTTCCTGCTAGAGCCAATTTCAGGTTATGATTAGCAGCTTTTGAATGGATCAAAAAAAACAAAAAACTTGACAAAAAAAAAAAGAAAAGGTTAATGGCAGGGATACTTCCCAAACATGCACCAAAGCTTCATCCTGCCCTTGCTCTACAGAGATGGTTTTGGCAGGCTTAGAAGAACTTCAGAAGAAGATAACAGAAGTAAATCATTCAGTGACTCAAAAAAGTGGCTGGTGCTGCCGGTTGGCAGAGCTGGAAGAAGAGGCTTGGGCCAAGAGCCACAGTTTATTCTGAAAGGGATTCCCACCACTACTACAAAGGCCCAAAGAAAGGTGGATTCCCCCAGCTTTTCTCCCAACCAATTTATTCCCAGGCTTGGAGGGGATGCAGATGGTCCCACCTTCTCCTGGGGAGAGCGTTAGGGGGAGGGGGTCGCGCTGGATCTCGTCAGGAACCTACACGGTTAGCTTAAAACATACATGCAATTCTGATGCCCAGGACCTGGGACTCGGTAGCAGACAGAAGAGACATTTCAGAGAGGGAAGTAGTTTCGAGGAATCGCAGCTTTCCCTCTCCTTCGCTCACCTCCACTCTCCAGAGCTGGAAAGACCCCTTTCTGGGGCTGGCCAAGCCGCTTCGCGTTGGATCCTCGTAGGCTTCGCAGGCCCCTAGCTGCTCTGAGTCCTGAGAGTGGGTGAGGTGAGGGCCACCTACGGGGTGGCAAAGTCCACAAACTCCTGCGGTCCCAAGAAAG